>NW_026057580.1:25487139-25769639 GCF_023721935.1 Panthera uncia | reverse complement strand
CCACTCTGAAAGTTTGTCAGTTTCACAGTTTCTTAAAAAATGAAACAAGTGGGGCACCTACGTGGCTCAGTTGGTTGAACGTCCAACTCTTGATTTCGGCTAAGGCCATGATCCCGCCTCAGGCTCCACACTGAGCACAGAGTCTGCATGGGATTCTCTTTCTCCCTCTGCTCCTCTCCCCAACTCATGCGCTCTCTTGTTCTCTCTTAAAAAAAATTTTTTTTAAGGGCACCTGGGTAGCTCAGTTGGTTAAGTGACTGACTCTGGATTTTGGCTCATGTCATGATCTCACAGTTCATGAGATGGGGCCTTGCGTGGGTTTCCAGCTGACAGTGCAAAGCCTGGTTGGGATTCAATCTCTCCCTCTCTCTGTGTTCACACAAAAACCTGTACACAAAGATTTATATCAGCTTTATTCATAATAGCTCAAAACTGGTTAACAACACAATGTCCTTCAGTGGGTGAACTGTTAAATGCTGTGACCTATCCATACTGTAGGATACTTCTCAGCAATAAAAAGGAATGCACTATTGATATAGGCAACAACCAGGATGAAACTCCAGAAAATCATGCTGAGTGATAAAATACAACCCCCAAAGGTTAAATATTATAATTCCACTTATGTGACATTCTTGAAATGAAAATTATAGAAATGAACAATTAGTGGTTGCTGAAGGCTAAGGTGGATGTGGAAGGGAAGGTGGGTAATTATTAATGTGCAATAAGTGGTGATGAAATGTCCTGTATCTTGGGTGTACCACTGTCAAAATCCTGGTTATGATGTTGTACCACAGTGTTGGAAGATGTTACCATCAGGAGAAACTGGATAAAGGGTACACTGGATCTCTCTGTGCTATTTCTTACAACTGTCTACGAATCTATAATTATCTCTAAGTACAAAGTATAATTTGAAAAATATGGGTTTCCTCTCTTTCCATGAATGCTTAAGTTTATATGAACACAAAAATTTTAGAAATCTTTTCAGAAAATTATATTTGGTAATGTATACAGACAGTGACAGTTCATACTGCTTTTAAAAATAATTTATGAAACAGGCTATACTATATAATATTAACTATTTTACAGCTAAATATCAAAATTATAGCAAACCATCAACACCAGTCCTCACTGCACAAGCTGGGATCATACCCTTTGACTCCTGATTTTCCAAGTGACCAACCCTCCAAATACACATAAAGATTAAAACTGGAAGAGATTTAAAAGGGCATCTTGATAAAATTTCTCATGTAAAAGATAAGAAAACAAAAACCAAGAGAGTGTAAACAGAGTGGCCAAGGTCCCAAGACTAATTTGAGGCAGAACTGTGCCTGGGACTCCATTGTTTTGGCTCTTAGACCATTGCTTTCATATGCTATTTTAAAATTTTTATGTCTTGTAAATATTGCCCATATTTGTACCCTAAAAACAACTGTGTTTTGTGAAGCTGGCTTGCTTTTTTGGTTTATGTAATTATGGAAATCTGTGAAAATTTGTTCATTGGTAATTTAAGGGAAAAGGACTGAGAAATTCTTTCTTTAAATGGGTCTGCTCTTTGCTGAAAGAGCATAAAATTATTAGGAAAAAGTTGGGTTAATGGTGATATTCAAGTATATATTGCACTATATGGAACCTGGCAATGGGTCTTCAAAATTATAAGACTGATTTTATTAAGCCAGCTTTTTTTCTTCTAAGGTTTATTTTGCAAGAGAGAGAAGAGGGAGAGAGAGAGAGAGAGAGATTGAGTGTGTGTGTGTGTGTCTGTGTGTGTGTGCATGCCTGCACACACATGCATGAGAGGGGCACAGAGAGAGAGGGAGACACAGAAGCCAAAGCAGGCTCCAGGCTCTGAGGTGTCAGCACAGAGCCCCATTTAGGGCTTGAGCCAAAATCCGAGGCTTAGCCAACTGAGCCACCAGGTGCCCCTAAGATTGATTTTATTTTTTTTTTTTTAACGTTTATTTATTTTTGAGACAGAGAGAGACAGAGCATGAACGGGGGAGGGGCAGGGAGAGAGGGAGACACAGAATCGGAAGCAGGCTCCAGGCTCTGAGCCATCAGCCCAGGGCCGGACGCGGGGCTCGAACTCACGGACTGTGAGATTGTGACCTGAGCTGAAGTTGGATGCTTAACCGACTGAGCCACCCAGGCGCCCCGCCCCTAAGATTGATTTTAAATGATCTCATTTTTTATTAGTCTTCAAAAATGATTCCCAGTTTTCTATACACCACTAAGTTAGGGGTATATAAGTGTAACTCAAATATAACTTGGCTATTTCTGCCACTTCTGGGGCCAGTTATATACATTGCTACATTTTTAAAAATCCAACTCCAAAATCATTTATTTGCAGAAATCTTAGAGAAATCAAAGATTCAGAAAACTTAGAGAAACAGAAGGAAGTCTAACAGAGCATCTAACATTTCACATTTTCTACTTCTCTTTGTTTGCTATCACTCTCTTCTGGAGATTTCTTAACCCTTCAGAACTGCCAAATTTCTCTCTTTCTGAAGTTCAGTGCCTGTTTTCTGGCTCTATCTTGTGAAATATCTGTTTCCCTCTCTATGTCTTTCTGCCTTTCTTTCACTGTCCCTATTTTTATCTCTCTCCCTTATTATCCCTCCCTCCTGTCTCCTCTCCTCCTCACCCTCCTCTCCCTCCCCCACCTCCTTTCTTTCTCTACAGTCTACTGCTTTCCTAAAGGCTACCCCCTACCCTTCTCCATAGTTTTCTGCTCTTACTACTTTTCTTACAGGGTGAATACTTCCAGAAAACACAATTGTTTTTCTTATAACATAAGAAACTTCAAAATCAAATCAATACTTAGTTGGTTAAATAAAAGCACAACTATAGGATAAAAAAATATATATAAATTATCTTTGCTTTCTGGCTCACTACATGTCTTTTGATTAGAAACCAGATGACTTACTGGGTATTTATGAAATGAAATCTGATTTACAACTCTAACGAAAGCACCCACAAAACATACATCTTGGTGTAGCAAACATGGTAATGGCCACTGAGTCACAACCGGAGCACCTTCAACACAGAAAATGCCTTCGGTTCTGGTTTTTAGTATTTTTCTTAATATACTATATAGTAAAACCTCCAACTTAAAATAGCATTTCATTATATTAAGAAAAATGCCCCCCATACACAAAATTACATCAGAATTGCAAGATGGTAGGGATTTCCAACCACAGGTATTGCACACCATCTGTGATTTGATTCACGGTGATTTGGTTTAGAACATAGTACAAGAAATATTTCCATAAAAATAAACCAATAAACAGCTACCAAAATCAAGTCAAGTAGTATGCAAATTCAGTAGATAGAGGAGATACAATAGCATGCTGGGTGAAGGGAGCTTTACATATGGGTAGGACTGGGTCCACTTGATCTCAACATTTCTTCCTATACCTATTCCTGCCAATCCCTTCTCAACCCAATTTTCCTCCTCAATGGAAAGTAGTTAGGGAGCACCAAGTCTCTCCTCATTTTGCTGATTATTAGGAGAAAGAATAGAGCACTGTGGAACTTTGGGGAGAGTGAAGGGCTATGAGTTGTAATCAGGTACTTCATTCATTCATTCAAAGTTTGAAATTAACTAAAAAGTTATAAACCCACATCAGATGCTAGGGGGCAGGGTGGTGGAACAGAAGCCCTAAAATCATGTTCTTGAGATTCCCCTCTTCACAAGGCAATCCCTGCTCCCTTTAGTTTTCCCCGTTTATTTTGTTTCACCTTTCTTACTCTATGTTGTAGGAACACATTTGTTATCTTATTTATTTTACTATTTCCTCAGAAACTTTTCCCCTATCCCATAGTTGTATATTCATGGAGATTTCTGATTCTTGGTAACTCACAGCTTGCTTAACAGAAGCTTAGAAAATATAGAGTTAATGGTAGGGTTAATCAGCATTAATTGCAACATTTTGAAATGTTTCTTGGCCTTTAAACTTCATCTTCAACAACAGAATAAATTAAGTCAGTGTTTCTCAACCTCAGCACTATTGATATTTTGGACCTGCTAATTCTTTGTATGGGATCTGTCCTGTGCATTGTAGGAATTTTAGCAGAATCTTGGCCTCTAACCCAGTAGATGCCAGTAGTCTCCCCTAAGTCATGACAACCAAAATTATCACCAGGTACTACAAAATGTCACCTGAGGGGCAAAAACCACCACTGGCTGAAAATCACTGGTATAAATGATAACAATGATGATGAAAATGACTTTTCCATGTGTGAGAAACTATTTTAAGTACTCTAAGCACACATTCTCTAATGCCCCTCTCCAATGCATGATTCTTAACTTTTTGGGAGAAGATGTATAGATTTATGCAATTTAGAGACCCAAAAGCTAATTCCATTTTGACTCTCTAATATATTCAGATGGACTCAGCAGTCTTTCATTGTCATTATAACTATTTAAAATGTCACTATTGTTTATATGGTTTTCCTTTAAAAGAGTTATTAACATTATTTTTTATGTACACATATGTATATACATATATTTTTCTACTGTCTTCTCATCAAGAAAAATTATTATTTCTTGAAAAAAGAAAAGAAATTTGAGGAATTATTTCTTCTTTACAGATGTGAAAGTTTGGAGAAGTGAGAGAAGTATCTCTTCTTATCACTTATCCAATGCTCTGAAAATATTAGAGTAGAAAATAATCATGTCTAACAGACTTCCTCAAAATACAAAACAGTTAAATAGTGAAGACTGAGACCAGATACACTTTGGGTTTTTAAATAATGACAATTGTTGGGGTCAGTGGTTTTTCAATAATGTGTTTCCTTTAGCCACATATTGATTTCAAATATTCTGGGGTATAGGGAAATTTCCTCAGCAAGGAGTAAAATAAATAATCACCTAATGATGGTACTATTTTTTTCCCACTTTACTGAAGTGTTTGAATAAACCCTAGCCATAAAACTTTAATATTATATCTATCATGTAGTTAAGAGGAGGTATTCTGAAATAGGAACGAAGTTTTAGTCTAGAAAATAGGTTAACACTAGATCTTCAATTCTTTCACCAAAATTCCTTGCAGAATGTTGGGATTAATTCACCCAAGTGACATTTCCTTATACTAAGTTTGAAGGGTTTTTTGTTTGTTTGTTTTTCTCATTCTTAGAATACAAATATATCCAAGAGGCCTGAAAGAAACTGAATGTTTAGGCTCCTCCTTTACCTGACAACTTAATGACTAAACTGATAAATAAACATAAAAAAAATAATCTATTTTTGAGAGAGAGAGAGAGAGAGAGAGAGCAAGAGCAAGCACGAGCAGGGGAGAGGAAAAGAGAGAGGAAGACAAAGAATCCAAAGCAGGCTCCAGGCTCTGAGCTGTCAGCACAGACCCTGACGCAGGGCTTGAACTCATGAACCACAAGATCATGATCTGAGCCAAAGTCAGACACCCAAGCAACTGAGCAGCCCAGCATCCCTAAACTGATATTTTTAAATCCAACCTACCTCTACTGACCAAATTATCATTGCTTAAATTACTTATGATTCATACTGTTAAACTATTATGCATTTTTCTGAAGTGAGTTGGGTTTTTTCTATGAATTTTAATATATTTTCAGTTAAACTTTTTTTTAAGATGTGGAAATATATATAACATAAAATTTACCACTTTAACCATTTTTAAGTGTACAGTTCAATGGCATTAAGTACATTCACACTATTGTGCAACCATCACCACCATCTCTCCCAAGAACTTTTTTCAGCTTTTGAACCAAAAATTCATAGCCATTAAACAAAAATGCCACATTTCTTCCTCCTCCCAGCCCCTGACAGCCATTTTTTTTATCTCTATCAATTTAACTATTCTAGGTACCTCATGTAAGTGGAATCATACAGTATTTGTCCTTTTGTAGCTGGCTTGTTTTACTTAGCATAATGTTCTCAAGGCTCATCCATGTTAGAGCACATATCAGAACTTCTTTCCCATTTTAGACTAATTTTTCATTATGTATATATTACGTTTTGCCTACCCATTTATAAACCAATGGGCAGGACAGCGATGAGAATATCAATGAAATGCCAATGTGAAGAGGGGGAGGAAAAAGGAAGGAAGAAGAGGGAAGAGGTGGGGGAGAGATAGAAAAATAGGGACAGAGAAAGAAAGGCGGGAGAGAGAACAGTAAGAAAGAAAAGCAAAAAGAGAGAAAGGGAAAACAAAGGCACAGAGATACAAAATGGTTGCTTTTACCTTTTGGCTAGTATGAATAATAATATGAATTAATAAATATGAAAATATACAAATACCTGTTAGAGTCCCTGCTTTCAAATCTTTTGCATAATACCCAGAAGTGGAATCACTGGATCATATGGTAATTCTATTTTTAATTTTTTGAGGAACTACCATACTGGTTTCCATAATTGCTGTACCATTTTATGTTCTCACCAACAGTGCACAAGGGTTCTGATTTCTCTGATCCTTGACAACACTTGTTATTTCCTTTTTTTGTTTACAATAGCATCCTATTGTAATATGTGATATGGTATCTCATTATGATATTTATTTACATTTCCCTAATGTTTATTGATACTGAGCATCTTCTCATGACCTTATTATTAGCCAGTTGTATATCTTTGGAGAAATTTCTCTTTGAGTCCTTTGCCCATTTTTTAATCAAGAAGTCTGCTTTTGGTGGTGGTGGGATAGGAGTTCTTTATACAGTCTGGATATTTACCCCTTAACAGGTACATAATTTTCAAATATTTTGTCATATTCCATGAATTGTTTTCGCTCTGTTGACAGTTCTTTGATGCATAAAAGTTTTAAATTTTGATGGAGTCCAATTTGCCTATGTATTCTTTTGTTGCCTGTGCTTTTGATATCATATCCAAGAAATCATTGCCATATCTAATGTCATAAGGTTTTTCCTTTATCTTTTCTCCCAGGAGTTTTATAGCTTTAGCTCTCATGTTTAAGTCTTTGATCCATTTTTTAGTTAATTTTTGTATATGATGTAAGGTAAGGACCAAATTTCATTGTTTTACATGTACAGATACCTAGTTTACCCAGCACCATTTGTTGAAAAGATTGCCCCCCCACCACCATTAAACAGTCGTACTGTCTTCGTCAAAAATCATTTGACCATATATGTGAGGGTTTGTTTCTGCACTGCATATTCTATTCCATTCATCGATATTTCTTTCTTTATACCAGTACTGCATTGTTTTTAAACATGTTTCACTTTTTTAAAGTTTAAGAGAAAGAGAGAGAGAGAGTGAGTACATGTGCATGAGTGGGAGAGGGACAGAGAGAGAGGGAGTGATAGAATCCCAAGCAGGCTCCAAACTGTCAGCATGGAGCCTGACACAGGGCTCGATACCACAAACCATGAGATTATGATCTGAGCCAAAATCAAGAATTGGATACTTAACCAACTGAGCCACCCAGCATAACAGTACCACACTTTTTTGATTAATGGGACTTTTTAATAAGTTTTGAAACCAGGAAGTGTGAGACCTCAAACTTTATTTATCTTTTTCAAGGTTGTACCAGTCTCTTGAGATTTAGTATGAATTTTAGGATGGAGGTTTGTTTGTTTTATTTCTACAAAACAGTGCTACGGTTTTGATAGGGAGTGCACTGAATCTATAGATTGCTTTAGGTAATACCGACATCTTAACGTTATTTGTCTTCCAACACACACACATGGGAAATCATTCCATTTATTTATGTCTTCTTTAATTTCTTTCAGAAAAGCTTTGTAGATTTCTCTGTACTAGTCTTTTGTCTTCTTGGTTAAGTTTATCCCTAAGAATTTTTTTTTGTTTCTGATGCTATTGTAATGGAGTAGTTTGATTTCCACATATTTGTGGATTTTCCAATTTTTTTTTCTGCTATTGATGTCTAGTCTCATTCCTTTCTGATAAGAAACTATACTCTGTATGCTTTTAATCTTTTAAAATTTATTAGAACTTATTTTATGGCCTAAAATATGATCTGTCCTAGAAAATATTCCATGTACATTTGAAAAAAATGGATATTCTGCCGTTGTTGGATGGAGGGTTTTGGATATGTCTGTTAGGTCCCATTGTTCTGTAGTCTTGTTCAAGTCCTCTATTTAGTCATTGATCTTCTTCCTGGTTGTTCTTTCTATTATTTAAAATAGGATCACCAAATTCCACACCCAAAAAACAAGTAATCCAGTGAAGAAATGGGCAGAAAACATGACTAGACACTTCTCTAAAGAAGACATCCAGATGGCCAACAGGCACATGAGAAGATGCTCAACATCGCTCCTCATCAGGGAAATACAAATCAAAATCACACTCAGATACCACCTCATGCCAGTCAGAGTGGCTAAAATGAACAATTCAGGAGACTATAGATGCTGGAGAGGATGTGGAGAGACAGGAACCCTATTGCACTGTTGGTGGGAATGCAAATTGGTGCAACCACTCTGGAAAACAGTGTGGAGGTTCCTCAAAACATTAAAAATAGATCTACCCTATGACCCAGCAGTAGCACTGCTAGGAATTTGCCCATGGGATACAGGAGTACTGATGCATAGGAGCACTTGTACCCCAATGTTTATAGCAGCACTTTGAACAATAGCCAAATTATGGAAAAAGCCTACATGTCCATCAACTGATGGGTAGATAAAGAAATTGTGGTTTATATACACAATGGAATACTATGTGGCAATGAGAAAGAATGAAATATGGCCCTTTGTAGCAATGTGGATGGAACTGGAGAGTGTTATGCTAAGTGAAATAAGCCATACAGAGAAAGACAGGTACCATATGTTTTCACTCTTATGTGGATCCTGAGAAACTTAACAGAAGACCATGGGGGAGGGGAAGAAAAAAAAAAGAGGTTAGAGAGGGAGAGAGCCAAAGCATAAGAGACTCTTAAAAACTGAGAACAAACTGAGGGTTAATGGGGGCTGGGAGGGAGAGGAGGGTTGGTGATGGGTATTGAGGAGGGCAACTGTTGGGATGAGCACTGGGTGTTGTATGGAAACCAATGTGACAATAAATTTCATATTTAAAAAATAAAAGTAAAATAAAATAAAATAAAATGGGATGTGGGATGTGGAAGTCTCTTACTGTTATTGAATAGCTGCCTAGTTCCCCCTTCAATTCTGTAAATGACTGCTCATACTACTATGTATTTTTTTAATTTTTTTTTTAATGTTTATTTATTTTTGAGACAGAGAGAGACAGAGCATGAACAGGGGAGGGTCAGAGAGAGAGGGAGATACAGAATCTGAAACAGGCTCCGGGCTCCGAGCTGTCAGCACAGAGCCCGATGCGGGGCTCGAACCCACGGACTGCGAGATCATGACCTGGGCCGAAGTCGGACGCTCAACCGACTGAGCCACCCAGGCGCCCCTACTATGTATTTTTTAAAGTGTGTGTAGGTGGGTTTTTATGCTTTTAAACATATGAAGCAGGGTCAGAAAATTTTCACATCTGTAGCAGCCATGTAGGTGTCTCATTCAGATGTCCCTTCAGGAGAACCTGCCAATAAGGAACATAGTCGACTGACAGCCCCAGCTGCTGAACCTTTGGATCCACTCTTGTGTTCAGTCAGAGAACACACTTCTTCTGGACTGTCTACAGCCAATAACTGAACATGGAGAATGGAGACTTCTAGACCTAAGCTATTCCTGTCCAATGTGGGACTCCTTCAGTGGGCAAATTCTGCTTGGGGACTCTCTGTTGGTTTGGCTGAGGCTTCCTCAGAAGTGCACTCTGGTCTGGAGCTATTCCTATCCAAGTCTCCATCCTTCTGTTTCTCCTTCCGTGAGTATCACAATCTGAATCTTCTCCCTCCTTGCTCTCTCTCCTTATCCCTACAGGGGTTCTACTCACTGAATCTCCTGTCCTGCTATCTTGCCTTAGAGTTTTCTTCTCAGAAGACTTGAACTGACACAGCACCTCATTCAGAAGCAGGAAAAAACAGCAACTTTTCCAGAACTGATATAATCTTCCTTACAAATCCTTGACCCTCACTTTCCACCATACTGGGAGGGGGGCAACTAAAACTTGTTAAGTATCTTTTCTTCTGAATATTCATTCTATTTAAAGTTTAAGTCCTCAGCTGGGCTTGTTTAAATAATATCTTATGGAACATTCAGTATTTTTAGGTAAGATAGAATTCCATACCATCTCTCTTCTCCCAAATGATACTGACTATATGTGTGAAAATTCTTTGCTTGCCCTCACAGAGATAACAAAAATGGTGACAGCAGTCTACACAGTAGTAATTGTGGATTATTAGTAACTAACATTTACCCAGAGCTTTCTATGAGTCAGGAACAACTGTGACTTGATTAATCCTTAAAATTCCCCCATGAGGTATATCTTCCATGAGCTAGCCTATTCTGTGACTTTTTGTAAATTAGAAAAAAGGTGGTCTTACTCAAAAATCTTTATTACTATCTGTCAGAAAATTGTTGCTTTATGTCGATTTCCTCAGAATAAGACATTTGACTGCCATCTGCTGGGAAATTTTTGTTAAAATAAATATGCAAACTATGTTGTCTATAATGTGAATAGAGCCTTGCTAAATGCAGCACACTTATGCAGTATACAACCTGTATAACTGTATGTGGCAGCCCCGAGCTACAGACTATTGCCTCTGAACAAAGCACTTTTTTCTCCCTATTGCTGTGGCTGCAATGGCAGTAGAGTGCTGGGGAATGTGATTTATAAAGACAAGAATTGAAAACCATATAATTATAGTGGTTTGAAAATACTATGCTAATTATGTATACTTAATTAATTTATTGGTTATGACTCGGGGTATGGCTAAATAAAGTAGCTTCGTATTTACTAGCTATTCTACATACTAGAAAAGTTTTAGCTTAAATGAATGCTTGTATTACAGCACATTCAAACAGCTCATAAGTTAGATCTGTTCCCAAACTGAAAACATGATGAATTTGATATTCTCAGTATTAATAAAAAGTGAAGTGGTATGGCCAATTTGTTATCTATGCTAGTTATCAAATATTACCATATGCTCTATACATGAATTACCAGTTTAGAAAGCAATTTAACCTAAGAGATATACTGGATATCATTTAATTCTTTGCTTATGCTTCATAAGGTACTTCAGTGTCCTATACTGCCTAAAGTCATGTTTATATACTTAAAGTATAATTAGACAGAACTGTGTTAAAAATACTACATTTGAGTTTCATGGATGTTACGGACTGAACTGTGTCCCTCAAAATTTATATATGGAAGCCTTAATCCCCAGTGGGACTGTATTTTGGGAAAGGGCCTTCAGGAAGTAATTAAAATTAAATGAGATCATAAAGATCGGGTCCTAATCCAAAAGGATTGGTTTTCTTATAAAAAGAGAAAGTGGTAGAGATCTGTGAATACACAAAGAAGAGATTATGTGAGCGCACAGTAAGAAGGTAGCCACATGCTACCCAAAGGGAGAGCTCTCACCAGACACCAACTCTGCTGGCACCTTGCTCTTGGACTTCCAGTCTCAGAACTGTAAGAAAATAAATTTCTATTTTTTGAGCAACCCCGTCTATTATATTTTGCTATGGTAGCCAGAGATGACTAATACAGTGGCTAATTAGATCCTAAATCAATGGTATTTCATTATTCATTTACATCTAGCAAAAATTCCAAAAATTTTCATTTATATCTGAGATAGACCTGTGAGGTGGCTAAAATTCAAATTTAAAAGAATTTTTGTTTCAGTGAATGCTTCTCAATTACATTCTAAGAAAATATGTGGTATAAGTGAAAACGCAGAGATTCCCTTTTTTGTCAGCTAATTTTTCTAAGACTATGTATCACATATATCTTACGTTACCACCCAAATTTTCAGAGAAAATATTCCTATGGGACAAAATTTGTTTTTTTCTCCCCAGCCCTATTCTGCTGGTTAATAGAAATAAATAAATAAATAACCCAGTTAATCTTTATAAATTTGAAGCTTAATTGCTTAGTCTGAAATAATTTTAGCATACTTTCATTTCATTTTGTTTTTTTTCTGATCACCTCTCTCTCCCCCTAGGAGATGTCTTCCTAAGATGTCATTCAGGTACACAGTAGGAGAAGAGTGTGACATACATGTCTTCATGGTGTGGGTACAAGGGGGTCTTCAGCCTTGCATGGTTCCTCAGGGTGTGCTGGCCAGCATGCATAGGTCATTGAGAAAATGTCCAATGACTGCCAAGTGACTGAATGCCCTGTTGGCCTCCTCTGCTGAAGTCTTTAGCTGATTTCTCATTCTTTTGGCTGAGGCAAGACTCCTGGTGGCTCTGTGTTGAACTTGAATTTAACTTAAATTTTGTCATCTATGTTTGACTTCCATTCATTCTCAGATCAAGGGGTCTCCTATTTGCCACACCCCAGGGTAATTCTACACCGACATAGTTTCATCCTCTGTCAAGTTTCCCCAGTTAGTTCTGGGTTCATTCAGTATCACTTAGGAGCCCAGGGGAATTTAGGAAAGCTTCGCTTTAGGACCTTCACCTTTCCAGCTTTTCTAGGATGCCAATTATATTTGATTTAGCTGTGATCCAAATTGTTAATTGCAAAGCAGCCTCTTTTCAGAGTACCAAATAGCAAGTAGGAAGAAAATAATGTTCTTCCTCTGAGCAACAAAGCTTGGAGAAGAAAAGAAAAAAGTTCATTAGGCACTCCTAATTCTTTCTTTCTTTTGCTCATAATTCTCTCAGAGCCAGAAAGAGCAAAATTTTCCTCTTTCTACTGATGTGGAGAACTTTTCATGTAAAACTCTAACGTGTCGCCTACCACGTAGGGTAAGTTTAATGGGAGTTAAAGAAATTTAGACAATCCTTCCTCAAAAGAAAAGTTTGGTATAGAACCTATTGTTTTATTGAGAAGTTAAATTTTTGAGTGTAGAAACTGAATATTAATTACTTTTAATCTTTGAAATTTTTCTGTAATTTTTTCTTATCTCTCCCTAGGGCAGGGGATGCCTCATGGATTCCAGAATGAAAATCATGTACTTAGAAAGCAAAATAATTAAGCAATTCCATGCCCCCCCCCAAAAAATTTGTACACTTTTCTTCAAGCATAATAGCCAAGAAACAGCTTAGTAATGTGTATCAGAGTGAATGAGTGTATGTGTGGGTGCCATTTGTCAAGGGTGGGATGCAAGCATTAAATTTATTTTGAAAAGCCCCATAGTTAATTCTGATGCAAAGTTAGGGTGGAGAATCATAGCTATATGTGTGCCTAAAGTAATATAATATTGGCCCTTAAAAGTACCATTATAACTTCTGAAGAGCAGTAGGTCTTTAAGGGCCTTCCAAGGTTATATTTAAGGTATTTTAATCTATGTCACTTAATTTCATTCAAATGAATAAATGTCTCTATTTAAAATCCAGCATCAGATTTCATAACAGAGACAGTCTTATCCCATATGGCTAAGGTGAGAATGGCTTACAAGTTTCCACAATTCCCAAACTTCTTGAAGATTTTGAAGACACACAATTCAAAATAGAATCTAAATGCCTAGTAAAACTCTCACTTTAATTTTTTTTTTAACGTTTATTTATTTTTGAGACAGAGAGAGACAGAGCATGAACGGGGGAGGGTCAGAGAGAGGGAGACACAGAATCTGAAACAGGCTCCAGGCTCTGAGCTGTCAGCACAGAGCCCGACGCGGGGCTCGAATTCACGGACCGCAAGATCATGACCTGAGCCGAAGTCGGCCACTTAACCAACTGAGCCACACAGGCGCCCCTAAAACTCTCACTTTTAAATACTGTTAGTCTGAAATTCTCTTGTTTCTTCATCATCCCATATTAGTACCCTCTTTAGTGATCCCCAAAACTTCACTGTTATTCACAAAATACACTTAGTATTACATTTGAAATACTCAATTGCATGAATTAAGTTTTTGTATTACAAACAGTCACTCATGAAGACCACAGAAAGTGATGGAAAAATGAACATTACATACCAGTACTAAGGCAAGGACTAAAATCCTGGACAAATGCCACTGTCAATCGATGTCCAGGCATGGCTGGAAAACATACATAAAGCCCTAGCACCAACATTGCCAATATTGACTTCCCCACCCCCTCACTTAGAGAAAATCACTCTGCAAACAAAAACCAACAGTCCTATGGGAACTGTGGGAACTAGCCATCACCCGAGAGTTTGGTTCTTTCATAGCCTAAGAAGCCTAAATCAAAATTCTCCCTGAATGACTTTTAAGCTTCCATGTCACTTTAAATTCTTCTCAAAAGTGAAAGAGCAACACATCAGGCTGGAAAAGAAGAGGCTAAGAAGCATGTAATTCTGCTCACAATAGATTTTTACAGGCCTCACTGGAATTAATTACTGAAAACTTGCACATGTAGTAATTAATTTTATGCAATTCAGCACCATCTGCAGATAGGTTATTTTCATTCCAAACTATATAATTTGATGTAAAATTGAAATTGTTGGGAATTTTAGGAAAGTTAAATCTTTCCATCTTTGTTTATACTAACCAATTAAATAAAGAAATTACATCTTATAGAAACAGTTCAAACAATATCAACTGGATTACCTTTGGAATGTTGAGAAAAAAAAAACAAACCACAAATGCCAAGTGCCGACCTTTGCCTCAGAGGTTATATAATCTAACTTAAATTGCTAGGCCATAATGATGGATTCCTGCTGTAATAAGACCGTACAGAGTTTTCAAAAACTCTATAGATTCACAAAGTTTTATACAGCTTGCAAAGTTTGTATTATTCCCATTCACATTAACGATCTCCAGCTACTGCTCCCATAATGCTGGTCTGTAGAGAACAAGTATCTTCTTGGAGTGAGTGCATATACACTCCAGAATTCACTCCCCAGAGCCTGATAAAAAGCTAATCAAAAGAGTATGAAGGGGAAGTAGAGTATATTACCCTTTTCTGTAGGCTTTTCTGTAGGCTCCCTGTCTGGGCCTCATTAGTTTTGCTGTCTCACCCTTTTGTGGGCCTCTCCTCATTTATTTTAGGCCTTAGGCATGTAAGTCAGTACTTTGGCTATTCATGACTGGTTTGAATATGCAGATAAACCTTGCTGGAGCAGAGCCCAATTGCCAAGATCTTAGTTTTGTCAGTCAGAAAGTGTGGACTAGAAGATTCTCTGATTTACAAACCCTAAGACTACCAAAAGCACTTTAAGATCAAGGACACCACATCTCACTGACACACACACACACACACACACACACACACACACACACACACACACCACTACATCATATTATAAGCCCAGAAGGATTGTGAGTTATCAGTGAGAGATCCAGGAAAGACATCTGTATCACATGCATGCTCTCAAGATCATTCCATGGCAAAAAAGTTGGGGCTGTGGGGCAAGGGCTGGGGTCCACCTATATGTGTTCTTTCCCATTCCTAGTATAAGGAGCACACGTACAAATGCATCTGAAGAATGAAGACAGACATTCAAAGCCTTAATCACAAAAGGTTTTTTCCTCATGTTAAATTGGCAGTATTCACTACTCTGACAGGAATCAAAACCAATTTGTGAACAGAGATACACATTTTATAGGTACAGAATATATATCTGGAGAACTCATTTTTAGAAGGACAAATGTAGGATTTAGTTTTAAAATTATTTTAAATGTGTGGGTTCTTTTCTTCTTTATGTGTATTTCTTATCTGGCATGATATACCTGCCTTTATAGGCTATGGAATGGGTAGCTAGAGAGGCAACAATATGTGTTGTGTCTACCTATTACCACCTTTTTTTCCCCCCCAAACACTGCCTTAAAACTCATCACAGGAATTATATAAACCATTTCTTCACGGAAGGGATAAAAAGTCATGAGGGGCGCCTGGGTGGCGCAGTCGGTTAAGCGTCCGACTTCAGCCAGGTCACGATTTCGCGGTCCGTGAGTTCGAGCCCGTGTCAGGCTCTGGGCTGATGGCTCGGAGCCTGGAGCCTGTTTCCGATTCTGTGTCTCCCTCTCTCTCTGCCCTTCCCCCGTTCATGCTCTGTCTCTCTCTGTCCCAAAAATAAATAAAAAACGTTGAAAAAAAAATTAAAAAAAAAAAAAAGTCATGAAACAAAATTAAATGATTGGTTCCAGAAACACAATTTTTGTAAGAGACTATTTATAACTTCCTCACTATTTATATGGCCAATGCCTCCGTGAGCCTTTTCCAATTATTTTAATTAAATAAATCTCACTCCTAAAAGTATAACTGTGATGGCAGAACAAACTCCAGGGCTCTGTCTGTAATTTAATCCCACAAGCAAAGAAATTCATAGCAATTCTAATGCCATTCTTAGTATAAAAAAAAAAAGTCACGTTGTTTCAGACATTTATTTAACTGACATTTATGGTAGGAAATTTCACCTAGAAACCTTAGGAATGTGAAAACATGATAAGTCATCCATTTCTCTTTCTTGTACAGGTAATTTGATCTTTATCTCATTCTTTCACACTTCAATACCGGAATGAAGTTTTGTACTTCCTAAACTAAGTGATAAGACTGAAAGAAACAAAATCAAGAAGCTCATGAGGCCAATTCAAGATGAGAGCTAGATAAAATCATCCAGACTAAATGCTGTTACTGAACTAACTTGGCAAAGTTAGTACTGATTTTGACATCAGGAGACTAAAGTTCATGAGATATTTATCCTTTAAAGAAGAAATCTACAATCTTTGCTGAGAAACAGACTTTTTTTTTTCAATCAATGCCTTATTGATTCATTTTTTGTAAATTACAAACTATGGCTATAGACATTGGTTACCAACATCCATTATCATATGTTTTGACTTATGGCCTTTTTTCAATACCTGAAGATAAACTAGCAGGCTACATTTTGAAATAAAAATGTTCATATATGCATTATTTAAAATATTTCTGAACTAGGAGAACAATAATAATGCAATTTTAAAATACACTGATGGGGGCGCCTAGGTGGCTCTGTCAGTTTAGTGACGTCGGCTCTGGTCATGATCTCAGGGCTCGTGAGTTTGAGCCCCACAGTGGGCTTTGTGCTGACAGCTCAGAGCCTGGAGCATGCTTCAGATTCTGTGTTTTCCCCCCTCTCTGCCCCTTCCCACCTTGTGCTCTTTCTGTCTCTCAAAAATAAATCAACATTAAAAATTTTTTTAATAAATAAAATAAAATAAAATAATAAAATAAAATAAAGTAAAATAAAATAAAATATACTGCTGTGTTTGAGGAGATTATCTCCTTTTTGTGCTCAAAAAATGTAAGATTGGAGTACCATAAATGTAAAAATAGGCTTCTCATTAAATTCAGCAAACTATCCCTCTTTCTCTCCCCAAGTTCCATGGCATGTAAACCCCCACAGATGAGAGAACAAGAAACATCAAGAAAACTGTGGAAGATGGAAAACTAAGAGACAACCTGTAATAGCACAGCAAAGGAATTTGAAAATCAAGTGTCTGAAGAAAGCAGCACACAGTGAAAAGACAAGTCATTGGCAGCTCAGAACCCAAAGAGGCAAATGTGATGAGTGTCAGATACCACAAAAGGAAAGAGGAGACAGGGCTTGAAAGAGCAGAAATTATTTCAGAGGCTTCCCAGTACCCTGATCTTGCCCCTACCCCACTCAATCCCATCTAGCAGCTGGCTACTTGGTATCAGAGATACCAAGCACCGTGGGGACTGTGGTCAGATTCTGGAAGAAAATGTGATTTTCAGCAGATGACTGTATACCAACGCTAAGACGCCTACCACATTCCGAGCCTGATTCCAGCTTGCCCCTAAAGTAGCAGAATGGAGGAACATTTCTAAAGGAACTGAAAAATCGCAGAAAGAACAGATACTGGCATTTGAGAATTTCTCAAAGGCCAAAATCTGGCAAGTTTGCCAATATGGCTTCCATGGTCTCTAGTACACAGCCCTTTCTAGGTATATAATCTCCAACGAGCTTCTTAGAGTCCCATTCATAGACATCCAAAGATACCAAACATTTAAGGAAAGCACCTAGATGAAGGACAGACACCAAAATTAACAACAATAACAACAAAACGGGGAAATATGAGGTTACTAAAATCATACAATGAGTGACCAGATGAAATTAGTCAAAAATTAAAATTAACTTTCCAAAATATAAACTACTACATCTATGCAGCAAAATGGAATGCTGCATAGGTAAAATGAAACATTTTAAAAGCACAGGTAAAATATGTTTACTATCTGATACAAGGATTAGAAGATAAAAGGTAGAAGATTTTGAGAAAATCTCATTTAAAAAGCAAAATAAAAAGAAAGACATAAAAAGAAATCAGAAAGAAAAACATACAAAAATTATAGAGAATTATTCCAGGAGATGTAAGTGCTGACCAGTATAAGTCCCTGAGAAAAAATACAGGAAAAAAAATGTAAAAAAAAAAGGTAAAAAAAATTATATGAGAAATTTTTCCAAATTTAAAAGGTCCATTTAGGGTCCATAAGAATATAAAAAGACTGACAACAGGGCATATTCTGGGATTTTAGGAATAAAAAAAAACTCCGACAGGAATTGAGACTGTGCCAAATTTATGCAGATAAACTGTTAATGAAGTGTGAGGACAAAATAAAAAAACTTTTAGACATGAATGGCCTCCAAACATTTATCCCTGATGCATCCTTTGGGTGGAAGCTACTGGAGAGTATCTACCTTCAAACTGAGAATATAAAACCAAGAAAGAAAAATAGTGGAATCTAGGAAATGACGGATTCAACAGAAGAGGAAGGTAAAGGGAATTCCCAGGGCATGGAAAGAAAAGCAAAGTTGTAAAACAGGCTTAGAGAATAACTGGTGCAGACTAGCCCAGGAGGCAGGAGGAATCCAGGAGCGTGACCTCTAGGAAAATGAGTAACTCTGATAAATTACTCTGCCTGAGAGATTATATGATGGATTCAACTCTATAGAAAATTATATTTAAAAAGTTGTTAGAGAATGTGCAAAAAATTAAAACTGAGTACATAAAACATTAGTAAATGTAAAGAAAGAAGCAAATGCCCAGGAAAAAAATTATTTAAAAAAATACATTGTTTGGCTCAGCAATTAACAATATTTATTTAGGCCCAGTAAACTGCAAAAAATACAATTAAAACTTCAAGTTTTACGGAAGGAGGTAAAAGGGTTACAGTACAAAGGAACAAAATCTAAGGGGCACCACAATGTCTCAGTTGGTTGAGCATCTGACTTCGGCTTAGGTCATGATCTCACAGTTTGTGAGTTCAAGCCCTACGTTGGGCTCTGTGCTGACAGCTCAGAGCCTGGAGCCTGCTTCTAATTCTGTGTCTCCTTCTCTTTCTGCCCCTCCCCTGCTCATGCTCTGTTTCTAACTCAAAAATAAATAAACATTAAAAAAAAAATTCAAAGGAACAAAATCTTCAAGTACCACATTGAGAGATAGCAAAACGTGTAAAATGAAGATATTAGAACTACTGGTCATGTCTATATTATTTAGAAATATGAATATTAAAAGCTCCCCACACAGACCTTGGAAAGGACCCATTCCCATCCTCCAAGTATAAGTGAATCAGATGAAATGGTTTTGGTTATAAACTTTTTAGTGTTATTTGACTTTTCTAAAAATATTCATGTAATGCTGGTATAAAAATAACTATTATTTACAGATAAGTATAATTCCAACTTTCCCTGTCTTAAGAAAAATATAACCCAAATGTGCAAACAATACTAACAAAATTATTAATATTACAAAAAGCAAATCTTTTTTAAAGAATCCTTGTGAAAATTAATGCATACATTCAACTATACTCCACAGTTAGGAAGTAAAACTAGCATTTTTGTTAAAAGTGTATCTGGAAAAGGTATAGGTCATATTTTCAGAGTCATAACATTCTGTTTAGAAGAGAAACATTTTGGGGTGCCTGGGTGGCTCTGTCGGTTAAGCATCCGACTTTGGCTCAGGTCATGATCTCACGGTTCCTGAGTTCAAGCCCTGCGTCGGGCTCTGTGCTGACAGCTCAGAGCCTGGAGCCTGCTTCAGATTCTGCCCCTCCCCTGCTCTCTCTCTTTCAAAAATAAACATTAAAAAAACAGAAACATTTTAAAATTTGATCAAATGGTTGTGAAGATAAATATATATATATATATGTATATATATATATACACACACACACACACACACACACACACACACACACACACATCATTAAAAGAAACTTGAATTCAGATCTGATGTTTCCAAAGAAATAATGTAAGAAATTATAAAAAAATTATAATTATAAAAGTGGGTTATTTTTGGTATAATTCCTTTACATCATTGTGTTTGCTAAAAAACAGAAACAAATAGAAAGAAATCAAAAGAGAAATCTTGTCATTTAACATTTCTCAGATTCAGGAAGAAAATGAACACTGGTTTTCTGGTCCTGATAATTTTTTTCAAGACAATAGATTATCTCCCAAATGTGAAATGCAGTATGCTTTTCTTGCAAAGTCACCTTTATGACTATATAAAAAAAAAAGTATAACTAGAACAAGGTAATGAAAGCAGATATGTTCATGGATTCCATTCATTCTCATAAAGCGTAATCCTCAGAATAAAAAAGAAAATGAAAGAGAATGCAATAAGCCTCAAACACATAATTCTATATATATATTACAAAGAAAATAAGATAAAATAACCCCCATTCCATCTCATGAAACCTCAGCAAATCTTTGGATCTCCTTAGAGATATTGAATATGTTTAGTGGAATAAACTATTGGACTGATAGCACTAGTAATAATCCAATTTTACTGATAAAAAAAACCTGAACTCAGTTATACTAAAGGACTTGCCCAAAGTCACACAGCTAGTAAAGAAACAGAATGCAAGACTCAAATCCAAGTCATCTGATACTATAATCTAATACTCTTTCCACCACTTTCTCTCAAAATTTGAATTTGAGTATCCGCTCCTAATTTAATAGTCATATAATTAGGGCCCAGGGTCACCTGATAGAAGCTGAAACTTAATGGGACTGTCTGATCAACCCAGAGCCATAGAGGAGATGTAGCTAGCAAGACAACGCCACTTCGGACAGATAGGGCAGGAAACACCCTAGCTTCTCCTTTTCTCATTTCCTCCTTTCTTCAAGTATTTCCCATTGTCCAAACACACCTAGAACCCAATGACATGAAAGACTAAGAAAAATAGCCTACAGGGATCACCTCTATGATTTAGAACAGAGAAGGAAAGAAGAAATTGATCTGAGGGCAAATAGGTCAAGGCTTAGATCAGACATTAAAGGAAAGAGCTTTTCATAAAAATTTAGGTTTGTCTAGTATCTTTCTTCTGATGAATGAACCCCTACATTTCTTTTTCCTGCGGCTCTTAAAAATTTCAAAGAAGTAAATTTATTTTGAAAGACTGTAATTCTCCTATTTTATGTGATAAAAAGCACAAATCAGGGGCGCCTGGGTGGCGCAGTCGGTTAAGCGTCCGACTTCAGCCAGGTCACGATCTCGCGGTCCGTGAGTTCGAGCCCCGCGTCAGGCTCTGAGCTGTCAGCACAGAGCCTGATGGGGGGCTTGAACCCACAAGCTGCGAGATCATGACCTGAGCCGAAGACAGATGCTTAACTGACTGAGCCACCCAGATGCCCCTATATCAATTATCTTCTAAGCACAAAGAATGATTTTTTTCTATCTTGCAGCCTGCTTATAAATAAACATATATAACTTTTAAATATGTGTTCTTAATTGAGCCACTCATTCATTTATCCAATAGATCTTTATGAATGCTTTCTGGAGGGGGGTACATATGTAACCTAAGAAGCCAAAGGTAACAAAAATGCAGGTGGGAATGCACAAGCAGCAACATAGAAGAATGGTCAAGGGTTTGGATCTAAAGTCAGATCATGTGATGCTGGGGAAGTTTCTGAGTTCTGTGAGATTTGGGTTCCCCCGTTTAAAATGGGATAGTAATATTTGTCTCATAGGACTGTCATAAGCACTAATAATGTATCTCTCACATTGAATGGAACAGTTAATTTAGTCATCTTTTAGCTGTATTTCTTAAGTAGACTCTCTTTTTATTCAGTAAGCTTTACTACCCAGTTGTATTAAACATATTAAAATAACAGAGTGAGCCTTCAATAAATGTTAACTATTATTATTACCATTTCAATAATGAATAAGACACAGATCTTTTTCCTATGAATTTTAAAGGAACTTATATACTCATTTTTAACGTTATTCAGAAAGCAGTAGGTGTATATAAAGAGATACAGGTGCAGTGCTATGCTTACCTGTTAAGAATAAAAAGTTGGTATTCAACTTGAAATTTCAGAAGTCTGCACAGGGGACAAAATTTTGGCTAAAGTTTGAAAGAGATATACAGTTTGGATATACATACAGTTAGATACAGAGGAAATCACGTGAACAAAGACATAAGTATGAAAGTGCAGACATGCTAAGTGTTAAGTAGGTACGTTCAAGACAGAACATCCAGTGGGTGATGAGGGGCACTTGAAGTCTAATTTGGAAAGGTAAGTTAATTTCAAAACATAAAGAGTTATTAAGGACCGGCTAGAAGGTTTGGGCTTTCAGAAGGCAAACAGGGTGGTAATATCTAGAACTGGGCATAGATACCATAATGGCATCAGTTGGAAGTATGAATTAGAATGGAAAAAATAAAGGCAAGGATTAAAAACAAGTTAGGTAGTTTTTACAAAAAGTTAAGGCCAAAGGCAATAATGCGGAGTTGAATTAATCAATTACATGCATGTGCCTGGAGTCTTGTTCTCAGATGAAAAGAAAACTCTAGTAGGACTGCAGACCACTTCTAGAATTCAAGAGAGGTGGTATCCACAGATGAGTATACATTATCCATCTGATTCAGTGTCTCCTGATATTCCATAATCACATCCTTCAACTCTTTTTCTTCTCAAATAGAAACAATTTGGCAATTCTGTCTCCAACATTATTGCTGTTGTGTTCTTAAATTTAATCCACGCCTGACTTTCCAGAGCATCAGCCTATTTATGGGTCAATCCTATAGCAGAATAAGGGTTATCACAAGCTTCCTTCAAATCTGATTAAATTCCGAAACAACTAACTTCCTCAGGATGCACGATGGTGACAAACTATTTGTGACTGTGACTTAAAGCAATACATCAGTCTTTAAGAGTACTAGAAGCCTGAACCTGACTTTTCCTTCATTTAATTGAAATATATGGCACATATGTCTTCATAATATGGAACAAAAAGGCTCAAAACAAATAACTAAGGATATTTTTTCTTAAAATGTAGTAAAAGTATTTTTTTCTTTTATCTTTGAAGTATCTAGACGGGCCTCATCTTTACATACAGCCAAGCCAGCCATTGTCCCATAGAAGAATCAAGGTAAGTTGACTTATTTTTTAAATGAAGCATAAATCAAGTCCTCTGACCCCATGCACTGCAATATTCATATATATATGGTATAGTATTCAACATATTGGCATTTAATTAATTTTGTCTGTCTTTTTTTTTTTTTTTCTAGACTTTGATCTTCTTAAAATTGGGAACTATATAACATAAACTTTGTTTTTGTTTTATTTTCTGATCCAGTGCCTCATGAATACCTACCACACCATGGGTATTATTAGACAATGTTTGATGAATAAATTAATGGAATATTAGGTTTAATTCCTCTATATTTCCTATACTTGTTTCTTCATTGGCTTTTAACCACAGATTTTAATTATCTTGTTTAGATGTCTTTTATTAAAAAGGAACTCAAAACTATGTTAGGAAGAAAATGACATATGAATTGTGCATAAATGCTGGTTCTCAAATCATATATGAAGTCAATTCAAATATGAAAGGACTGAAAAATCTAGAATCTTTCTTACATAAAGGAGGCCGATTTCATAACCTGTCAATTAGTGCCAGGAATGGCCTATTGAGACTTTACCAAAGATGACAATTCAGTTCAATTGTATGGGAGAAATTGGTGTAAGTTCATTTGTTTGTGTTGTTTTTTTAAAAAACTGACCCAATTTTTACAGATTTTGATGTTACCTGTGGAGAAGAAAATCTCTAGCAAGAAAACAAAGATTCCTTTATGGCACCAGAGATGAATCTGCTAAAGCTCTGGGTATCGTATTTCTGAAGGAAAAAATTTACTAAAAATCAGAAGGTAATAGTCACAATAAACATTTTATGCTAGAATGAGATATGGGAAGAATCAAAGGAAATCTCCACCAACAATCTAAAAAGTGAAAAGATAACAAAGTTATGGATAGAAATACAAATGAAGCAAAATGCTGTGTTACTTCTGGAAAACAAAATCTGATTATCTGAGAAAAAGCCTAAGGACCTGGGGGTCATTTGATTGGTAAAATAGTAAAATTGGAAGTAAAGGAGAGACACAAAGGCAAGAGGTAAGATGAGGATAATTGTGAGAAGAGGGGAACAAGACTGATGGCCACTGCATGGAGGAGGATAATTATTATGACTAAGATAGATTCAAAGGGAATCTAGTACTAAATCTTACGAGGACACAGTTACAGAGACACTGGAAAGAAGTTTATTTATGTGATTAATAGAGAAAGGTCAGGATCAATGAGAGAAAGGACTGTGGGTAATAAATACACTATTCAGGAAATGTCACTTCTTTTTTCATCAAATGAGTGGAAAATCTTAGCCTTTGTGAGATTTGACAAAATGACAATTTTCAAGCAAATCACAAGGCAAGAACTAAAATAAGATCAATTTAAAGTCTCATTTTTTTTTGGAAATAGACACACTTTATGTGTGTTCAAATATATGGTATGCTTTGTCCTTTAACTCGGACCCTAATCATTTATATAAAATATAGTTTATCTTATAGTTAAGATCTTTGAAAACCGCTAGGTTGTAAATACCTCACATAGAATTGATTACTTCTGTTTTGTTTGTTTTTCCATTTGCCATTTATCCTGGAGACCTTTGAAAATCCTGCACTTGTAGACAAAGGTGATGTGGTGGCCATTTGCCATCTGGTCACCCTTCTTTAACCTGTGAGGTAAACGCCCACTAAAATTCTTACAGTGTAATTGCTCAAGCCTTCGACATTTAATTCCAAAAGCATTTACCTCAAGTTTCAGCAAAAGCAGCAAGTGAAAGTATGACATGTCAAACATTCTTGTATCTTTTTCTGCCCTGAAAGATTACGCATGGCTTCTAGTTTGTAATACGTCCATTAGGAAACAGAGGAAGCCAATCCACTGGCTTCCCAAATGAGAAGAGAAATATTAGATTTGTCTGTTAGACTTTCATTATCTTGGTCACAAAGACAGAATCACTTGCCCTTTGGAAGCAGTGACCAGTTCATTTCTAAAACTTGGATCTCTTTAACCACAATTCCTAGAACAGCGTGGTGAAGAGGGGTGGCGTCCACTGGAACTACTTTTTATGCAAGACAGTAACCTCAGCAGCAGTGGGCCGAGACACCAGTGAAGGTAATATAGTATAAGATTATCACTCATTATTTTGAGTAGAAAAGGGCATAGATGAATGCAGAATCTCATACCTGCCCCACCCCTACTGCATCAAAATTTTCATTTTAACAAGTTACCCAGGTGATTACTGCACACATTAAAGTCTGAGAAACACTGTTTTAATTTTTCTCTTTGAATTTTGAATCACCGCCTAGAAAAGTGGACAAAATCACTGACTTGGGTTGGAATAGGTGAAGGTATTCTCTCCTAATCTCTGTTCGAAACCTCCCCAAGAACAGAATGTGTAGATGGGCAGATAGTAGATGCTTTATAAACACAATTCAGTAAAACAGACCTTAAATTGCCACCTAACCCAAGGTCCTGAGCTCACCCAGGGCTACTCAAGCTACTTACCAAAGAAAGGACTGATTATTAAGAAACTTCTGTTGTTTACAAAATATTCATCTCCCCTGTCTCCCCACCCTTGGATTATACATGGATATTCACAGAAATTCTTTATGATGCTGTCAAGAGAACAGTAAAAACACCCATTTGTTTAACCTGTCTTACATCAAGATTTCACTGTGTGTACTTATGTTTTAGGAGACATGATCTGAGCTGCAGTATATCTGATTTTGTAAAACGGCATTTTAATGAGGTTTTATATTTGTGAAAAGTATAGAGGAAGACATACATAAGCAAGGGACATGAAAGTGTGATTTTATAACTGAAAACACCAGTTGAATAAAAATAGAAGTTAAAAAAATATTGTGATTCATACCAGGATCTTTAGATATGCAAATCAAAGAAAGTTCATGTATACTGCATAAATCATGGTTGGAATTAATTTATTTATCTATTAGTGTTTATAAAATCAGGCATTTTGATTAACAAATAACAAAAATAGTTTTTATCTGATGATTTAAAATTTATTTAAATGGGGTACATGGGTGGCTCAGTCAGCAAAGAGTCCAACTTCAGCTCAGGTCATGGTCTCATAGTTCGTGAGTTTGAACCCCTGGTTGGGCTCTGTACTGACAGTTCAGAGCCTGGAGCCTGCTTCGGATTCTGTGTCTCCCTCTCTCTCTGCCCCTCTCCCACTTATACTCTGTCTCTCTCTCACTCTCCCTCTCAAAAATAAATAAACATTAAACAAAAATTTAAATTTATTTAGATCTTTTTCCAGATATAAAGTTAATTAAAGATTTTTTATGGCATATTGTTATACAAAAACTACACTATCTTCCTTAAAAATGAGTTAGTTACATTTATCCATTTATTTTTAAATGAAATAATTTATCTTATATTCTGCCTTTTTCAAAAGCAGGCAATATTAATATTCCCCTGATATCATCATTCTAATTATGACACTGTCAATCTAAGTAATTATACACATAAAATAGTAGAAAGAAATAATTAACTATATATAATCTGCAAAAGTCAACAACATGAAATATGTAAATGCTAGAAAACTAGAAGCCTCTAATATAAATCAGTTGAAAAGGTGATTGCAACCTAATAGATTAATTGCTAACCCATAGCATTGACTCACTGAGCATGTCCACCGAATTGGAAGTTACAAAATGTTAGTTATTTCATTAAAGGATTTATGCTAATTTTTAAAATGAATTTCAGTATGGATCAGATCCAAGCAGAAAGACCCATATTTCAGTTAGGCAGAAGACTATCGCAAGAAAGAACTTCCAGTCCTAGAATTCCCCAGTCCCACCCCTTGAATCCCTCCTCCTGAAAAATCTGTGGCAATATAGTTTTACTCTGAGCTTTTCAGAAATACATGACGATCTCACTGAAAAGTTAGGAAGCCAGAGAATTCTTTAGAGAATTATTTTATTCTCCAGAGAATTCTGGTAGTGTACACATATCCTTTGGGTGCTCAATATACATTTGTTCTAAGTTACTATTATTGACTTGTTCTTAATAAGACTGAACACTACTAAATAACAGCTTAGAATTTAACAAGGACAACTCCATTCTCTTAGGTAGTTGAAATGTTATTGATTTTTTTGGTTTTCCTTGAGAAGATACATTGCCGAAAATAGTCTTTATATATAAGCAATGTTAAATTGAAAGCATTATAATAGAAGTACTCCCAGGGATTTACAAACAAGTATTTATACAAGGATTTTATGCTGCATCTGATTAAAAGTCAATTAATATTTATATTGAACCCTGCAAAAGCAGTGATCAAATAATTTTTCAAAAATGACAATTCAGATACATTAGAAATTGCTATATACATGTAATTCTTAAAGGTTGTTGAAAGATAAGGGGAATGAGATTGATTCTACTGGTCTACCAGTTTAAAAGTCACCACAAGGGGAGAAAATTTAACATTTTAAAAAGCTATGGTCGTTAAAACAGTAAGTTTGACAGGAATAAACACAAGGTAAGTAAACTGGACTAGAAAATAAGATACAGTACCAAGAGTATATGAGAACTGAGTATCTTCTAAAATGTCATTTAAAATTAAAGGGAAATAGATTACTCAATAAATGATGTTGTCTATCCATTTATATAAACAAATGTACACTATAAAATACTTTACTGGCAGATTAAAAATATAATGTATGAAACAATGCTACCAAAGTATAAATAATTACAATTAATTAAACATTAAATAGTTTTTAAATATATTCTCTAGATGGGAACAGATTCCTAAGCAAGGCATGAAGCCCAAAAACCATTAAGTATCTTAACAAAAAATGAATTTCTAAAATTTAAAGCTAACTCATGGTAAAAAATAAAACAAAAAATTTTTAAAGTGCTGCACCAACAGAAAATATTTGCAATATATTCAACAAGTAGTTAACATCCCAAACGTTCAAAAACCTTCCATTTTACAAAGAAGAAAAGGAAAACAGTATAATAGAATAAAAGGAGTCATGGATAAGAACCAATAACTCACAGAGAATGACAAAATAATAACCAGTAGACTTTTAAATAGTTGTTCACCCTTACATCTAATTAAGAAAATGAAAATTAAACACCATTAAATTTCATTTTAAATCTATTCTAGTAATAAAGTTTCAAAGGGTACGTTATTATTGAAAGTTTAAATTGAAGCAATCTTTTTGGAGGATAACTTAGTAAGACCTACTCAATTTTTTAATGTGATGCTCAATAAATATATTTTCAATATTTAGCCTAAAAAATAAAAGGAGCACTTTTTATGTATGTATCTACAAGATATTATGTATAAGATATTAAATGCATTGCTGTTCTCAATATAAAAAAACAGAAAAATATAAATATTCAGTGATAGAATGAATAATTAATTGGTTACATTCATACAATCATAATATCATACAGCCATCACAAATAATTACTGGTTCATAAAGAAATCCACTATTCAATTGGCAAATGAAAAAAGTAAATTAATACATAAAAATAAGAACTTTTTTCAAAATGAATACATTAACTTCAATTACTATCGTAACACGTATGTCTTGATAAGCATCAAAAAATCTAGTTAACAGTAGTTCCTTTTTAAGGAGAGGATTAGAAGAAAAAGGTGAGGGAGGAGGATTAACTTCATTTTGTCTCTAAGTGGTAAGCTTATGAGGAGATTTTCACTTTTTTGCTAATTTTCACATTCTGGAAATTAAGTAAATATATATGAGTCTCCAGCAATAAAAGTTCATTTTCTTTGAAAACAATATATTATATCAAACAAATTTATGACTTGTATGAACAGAACTACTTTTCAAGAAAGTTTATTGATTTGGCTTGAAAAGAAACACAAATATCTTTGTAATAAAAAAATGTTTTTTCCCAGAAAAAGTATGTAAAAGCTAATAAGCTTTGTTGATTCTTTTGCCAGGGGTTTGGAGCATGTGCACCTAATGGTGTATTAACAAAGGTACTGATGTAATGGAGGGTGAAAATAAAACATAAAAATCACTTTTCTCAGGGGCTCCTGGGTGGCTCAGTTGGTTGAGCATCCAACTTTGGCTCAGGTCATGACCTCACAGTTTGTGAGTTCGAGGCCTGTGTCAGGCTCTGTGCTGACAGCTCAGAGCCTGGAGTCGGCTTCAGATTTTGTGTCTTCCTCTCTTTCTGCCCCTCCCCTGCTTGCACACTCTCTCTCTCTCTCTCTCTCTCTCTCTCTCTCTCTCTCTCAATACTCAATAAACATTTTACAAAATTTTTTTAAAATTACTCCTTTTGAGCAGAATCGACTCCCATAAAAATAGACACCCCACTTTAGGAGTAAGAATTTAAGTCCCTATACCTCTAATAATACTACAATTAGCTAATATAAACAGAGCTAGGATTTAAATTTTCAGCATTCCTAATTAATGTTCATTTTTCCTTCTTTGGACTACCTGTATGTTACGGCATGTGTTTAACGTATTTCTTGAGCATGGTTGAAGAGCAAGCAGCATCCTTTTCCAGTTGTTTCTAGCTTGCCTTATTCTAGTGGTTCTTAACTTCAATGGGCATGAGTATCATCTGGAAGGCTTAAGACACAGCCTGCTAGACCACATCCCCAGAGTTTAAGATTCAGTAGGTGATGGGTAGGCCAAAAATTTGCATTTTTCACAAGTTCCAAGGGGATGCTAATGCTACTGTTCCAAGGATTACACTTTGAGAATCCCTGTCTCGTTGTGTTGCAGAGACTGGAAAGCAAAAACTGTGTTTTTCAGATTTGCTAGCAGCTAAGGATCTGCATGTGAATCAGGTTCCACCAATTAGATGCCATCTCCTCTGATTTGGAGAATGAACAAAAGGCAGAAGCTAATTTCATGTTCATTCTGGTTGTTTTCTGCTAGCAAGCAAGTGTACAGAGAACTAGGATTTTTCTACAGTAACATTCCTGTATCCAGCTTCCAGCAGCAGTGGCCCCTGGGTATCGACAGGCCTTTGCAGGGGCACTGGCAGCAGCAATAGCTACAAAAGTGGCCTCGTTTCAGCTTCCTATTCCCTGGAACACAGCACCAGCACGGAGATTCTCACATGGCCTCCTGCACCCTCGACTTAACTACTTGGCAGCCATGGTAGCTCCCCTGATTGGTCAGTTCCACGCGGGGGGGGGGGGTCACACTTAAAGGCCCAGCACAATCCCTGCTTCTTCCAGCCCTTCTAATGATTTCACAAGCACATAAGTATCTTTCTACTTAAAATTCCTAGAGTGGTTTCTGTTTCTTTAGTGAATCCTGACCCAAGAGAAATGTAAAGATGTTAAGAAAAGGTTCAAAAACAACACATTTCCTCTGTGACTCAATCCTGCATAACCATGAGCAAATTTGCACACTTAGTTTCTATAAACAGACACGTCCCAAACTAAAAATAGTTTGCCCTACTACCTAACAGAAATGCCAAGATATTTAGAATAATAAGGGAAATTTCCCCAAACCTAACTATACTGTAGTGTGGAAGCTCACTACTTATTACACAATACATGCTAGTCCTCAAATGATAAGACACTAGAACTGGAAGGACCCAGGAGGTTATCAATTCTAATTGCTCTTCTAGACACTACTGCTCTGGTGCAGCAGAAAAGGACACTGAAATTCAGAAAACTTAAATGACAGCCTACACCCAAGCCCAGGACTTCAAATCTAATTCCTAACAGTTAATAGGTTAAGTGGGTTATCTGATTTACTGTGAGAAATAGTTACCACCTTTTATACCACAATGTGTCCATAATCTCTTCTTTACGCTGATATGCTTTCCACATCTTAGTGTATTCTGTATCGTAGTATAAGGCAAAGTGTGTTTTATCAGGTGATGAGAAAAGATTCCATGGATAATCGTGATTATATGCACTTTATAGTTTGTGGTATCTTTATATATCTTATCTCATATACTTAAATGATTCTTTTTCCCCCCCAGTGATTCTTTCCACAATCTTGTGGACAGCACTCACTATTCAGGAGTACCACAGTAAAATCCAATATACATACTGCATCTACTTTGTAACTGAGGCTCCAAATGAATGTGACTCACACCAAAAAATCCTGTTGAGCTTCTTGAAAGAAAACTATCCTACAAGATAGTCAGTGATGCAAATTTATTTTTACACAGTTGCATATAGATATGTGAAAAAAACTATCCTAAATCTTTAGAATCCACCTAGAAAAAAAAAAACTCCGAAATACAAAATTGTCTGAGTCCATTGAATCAGTGTAGTTAATGTCTATAAGATACCCATGGGCTCAGAAATTATGTGCTCAGGAGAGAAAGCATACTTCTAGAAATCAGGGCTTTGTTCTCCAGGAAACAGTAAAGGCAGTAATCAAAATGAAATAAAGGCACCCAATGAAGATTCCCATAGGTAAAACTGCTTCCTAAGTGGATGTTTGATTGCTCTCAGCTTCTCCTTTTATGTTCATCTTTCTACCACAAAGCCCATTCTCTGTGGCACTTCATAAGGTTGCTAATGATTTACTGTTGGAAGATGCAGGTGTCTAGAGGGGAGATACACAGAAATAGTGCAATTTTTTTTTAATGTAGGAGTGTTGGACAGAAATAGATTTTAAAATTCTTGTTCCATTACTTTTATTTAGAAAAGAAGAACCCATTTTCCCCATATTCTCTCTGCTAATCTTAAATCTATGTGTTTGTTTTAATACCTGAGTATTATTAGCATATGGATTATGATAAGCAAACTGTAAAGAACACAGTTTACGTTGATACATTCTTATTTAGCTTTCATCTTTTTCATTGCCCCAAAGACTCTCCTGCAGGGTCACTATCAGGGATGCTACTGCCATCGGCCTTTATGCAAAAAATTAACCTACCTCTGTTAATTGTTGACAGTTGGCTCTGTCAACTCTCTCAAGTATTCATTGTGGCTGATTTTACCGACAAGTTACAAGAAAGGTCAACTAACAAACAATTCACACTAAAGTATGAAAGACTAATGTTCCCTCACACATTTCCATTTTAAAAGATGTCAGTTATTAACTGAGTTTCTAAATTGTGGGATCTTAATCTAATGGGAGACTGAAATTTTAATCCAATGCAGTTTTCTTTCTAATCTGATAAGGGGAAAAATTACCCAGCCATCAGTGTATACTGTATATTGTGCTTCTCAAAAGTTTTTTTTTTCCAAAATATATAAACAAAAATATATTGATTTCAAATGATAACAATTGGCAACCAACCTGATTAGCAGTGTTAACAGACTTTCTGGTTGATAGCCAGCCATGTGGGGCAAGGAAAAAACATCATTTTCATCCAGATCAGTTTATAATTATGACCCTAAATAATTTCTTACATTCTATATCTTAAGAAAAGAAATAGTAAAATTTAGGGGCCCCTGGGTGGCTCAGTCGGTTAAGCATCCAACTTCAGCTCAGGTCATGATCTCATGGTTGGTGGGTTCAAGCTACATATCATGCTCTGTGCTGACAGTTCAGAGCCTGGAGCCTGCTTCAGATTCTGTTTTACCTCTCTCTCTGCCCTCCCTCACTCATGCTCTGTCTCTCTGCCCTTCAAAAAACATTTAAAAAATTTAAGTAATAAAATTTAGGTTTACTTATAATATTGCCTTCAAATGGAAAAATCAAAGCTGAGCCCAACTTCCTTCCATCTAGTTTGTGAGGCTATGAATACTAACACACCCTCCTTCCCAGATTTCTGTTAAGGTTATGTGACTTTAGAGAAATGTGGCCCTTTCATCTCATAAAGTTGTCATATATGAGGGAGATGGCCTGAGGTTTTACTCTGTGGGCCATATCCTTTCTCAAAATCAGAGTTCACTTCTATAGAGGTCAGGGTATTCACTAATGAATCCTTAGATAATATTCTCTGGGAATGTGGTGATGCTGTTGGTAACCTAAGTCTAACAGATCATGTACACAGAGTATTAAATACAATCCAAATATAACCAGACATAGCTAAGGTACTATGTATACTGGAAGTACTGAATGTACTTTAACATTCAAATGAAATATGTGTAAACCACAGGAGAGAATGTATTCACTGGCTTTTGAATCCTTCTAGCTCTCAGTTCTGCTCTACCCAGCTGGATCCTGTCTCTATCCAAGATTGCTGGCTGCTCTTCTCAGTCTTCCCAATCCTGAAAAGCACCTTTCTGCATCCATTCCCCAAGTGGGTGTGCTCCTGCTCAGACTGTCATTGATGAAGTTTCGAAAGTTACATAGTGAGGGTGGGGTGAGGAAGAGCCAATCAGGAGTTTACATGAACAAGAGCTTATTACCAGAAAGCAGACATTCATGTACATAAATCATCCTTCTGCCTCACTCATTTGCCATCCCACTGCATAGCTTTCCTTGGCTTGTTGGTCTCCTTTCTCCACTTTCCTTTCAGTGATCCTCTCCCTTGCCCCATTTCCCCCTTCTTAACCTTCTACAGGAAATTCGAAAAGTCTCATTTTATTATGAAGAGAAATTTAATGTTTACTTGTCTTTCTTCTTAGCCCTCCCAGCTATATCTAAACCCCATTTTTCACAAGCAAATGCCTCATCAAAGCATTTTGCCAAATAAAAAATATCAACTTGAGAAAAATTATTCTATTCCTCTAAATTACAAATGCAAATACATTATTTACATTTTCTCTTCAATATGTATATATAAATATATTTCTAAATATATATAGATAGATACAAATATGTATATTTAAATGGTAATAATTAAATTTGGTTTAGTTTTTTTTTTTTTTTTGAGATAATGAATGCAAGTGGGGGAGGTGCTGAGGAAGAGAGACAATCTTTTTTAATTTTTTTTTTTAATGTTTATTTATGTGTGAAAGACAGAGTGTGAGTAGGGGAGGGGCAGAGAGAGAGGGAGACACAGAATCCGAAGTAGGCTCCAGACTCCAAGCTGTCAGCACACAGCCCGACTCGGGGCTCAAACTCACTAACTGTGAGATTATGACCTGAGCAAAGTCAGAGGTTTAACCAACTGAGCCACCCAGGCACCACAAGAGAGAGATAATCTTAAGCAGAGCCCCTCCCGGGGCTCCATTTCACAACCAGGAGATCATGACCTGAGCCGAAACCAACAGACGCTTAACTGATGCCCCTTGGTTTGGTTTTAATATAAGAAGTTATTGTGCACAAGCCAAGCAATATTTTCAAAACTTTTTTATAGACTTATATACCCACAGGTTTGGCTGGTCCATTACTGATAGAATCATCTTGTGTTAGTACAAAATTTATTAATGATCTGTGTTCTGATCGGTATATCCATGAGAGTATATTTTCATATTAACAGAACACAATGTTTACTATTCCCTAAGATAGATTCTACAAGTTAATCTGAAAGAAAACTCAATAAATAATTTTAAACTATTAGTTTATGATTAAATGTCATGCCTAAACAAGTGTGCTGTATTTGAGGTAGTAGTCAAGGGCAGATTCTGAAGATAATTTCAGTGTGTTCTTCCCCACATAATTGACAGACAGCCATACCAACATCGATTGCTTCTGCCTCTGTCGTGAATGGGAGAAAGTATTTATATACAATTATTAAGCGTAAATACAAAAATACATATTTTTACTAGAAAAAGTTTTATACCATGAATTTAAGGCTCCAAATTACAATGGAGATACTTAGAATCTTAATTATCTCTCCCGTCATTGATGATCACTTATCGATGCAAATAGCAAAGAAAAAATTATTTTAATTAATGTGCATATTAAAGGGAGGAAGAAACTCTGCTTTCATGACTGATGTTCTCTATAAGAGTAATTGCCTCATTAACCTTACATATCAACTCTGCCTCATTATGAAGGTCAAATAAATGGTTTTATGTATTTCTGATAGCAGAAAATTGCATACAAAGTATTGAAGTTGCTACTAATCCATTTTTTAGAGAGACAAAGTTCAAAGGACAATCCTAACCCTTAAATGAAATAGGCACAGAGTCCTAACATATAACACATAAAATCACTATCCTTTTCATTATTTGTGCAGAGAAAGCATAATGTCTCAGGATGGCTTTCTAAGTAGACTCTTCAATCAACCAGTGTAAACTACATGCATTCTAGGAATAACATAGGATCAAAGCAGAAGTGTTTTCTCTATACAAACTTTAAAAGTACAAGGGTACAATTTCCTAAAAACAGAGTTTAGAACATAGGATAAAATATAGCCATTGCTCTGATTATGTAAAAATTAAGTACTGTGCTATGTTTAGGACATTGTTTCAAGAAGTGCCAGGATTCCTGACCTATGTTAAATGACCATATCAATATTGTTTCCCAAAATTTTTAGGAGTAATTATCCTTTCCATTGATGTTAACTCTCTCTGCAACAAATTGAGCATGAACAAGAAATTTTTCACTGTAAGTGGACTCTTACTTTCATAGAAATTGCTAAAAATTAAGGTATAATTGATTCAGTTTTAAAAGACTAAGATGCTAATTAACACCTTCTGGATTTTCAAAGGTCTGAAAAAGTAATGAACTCAAACACTAATATTTATCACAATCCAAAATTCAATAACAGCCTTAGTCATTATAGTAAAACAGGACAAACATGCATGTCTGCTTGCATTAAAGTATTCTTAAAGCTGAATGAAAAAATGCCTTCCTATAGTTGGATGATCTTTGTCATATTTAAATACGTTTTTAATTTTAGATCAGTTTTTTATAGAAAAGTTGCAAGTACAAAGAGTTCTCGTATACCTTGTATTCAGTTTTCCCTACTATTAACATCTTATATTAGTATGGTACATTTGTCACAATTAATGATCCGATACCGATACATTATTATTAACTAAAATCTATACTTTATTTGCACGTCATTACTTTCTCCCTAATGACCATCTTCTGTTCCAGGATACCACTCAGGACACCACATTACATTTCATTGTCATGTCTCCTTAGGCTTCTCCCAGGTGTGACAGTTTCTCAGGCTTTCCTTGTGTTTGATGACCTTGGCAGTTTTGGGGAGTATTGGTCAGACATTTTGTGGAAGGTCCCTCAATTTGGGTTTCTCTGATGTTTTTCTGATGGTTAGAGTTGGGTTATGGGTTTGGAGGAGGAAGGTCACACAGGTAAAATGTCATTCTCAACACATCCAGATATATGTAACCAACATGACTGTTGATGTTGACCTAGATTACATGGTGGTGTTAATGTTTGTCATCTTTCTCCACCATCAAGCCTGGAGAATTTTTAATAAATGTTAGAATGAGCTATAAGAGCTGAGTTTCCTTTTCTTGAAAAACAGGATATACACCCAGCTGTCTAGTAAGGATTAGGACTGTTTCTGCCTGGAAGCAAAAGTTGAGAGGTCTTAAATTCTCTTCCAACTCTAGAGTTAGTTCAAAGCTCCCATTCTCCCTGAATTCCCTCTTGCTAATAGAAGCTGAGTAAATTCAGTCTCTGTGTTACAAAGAATCTAATAGATGATCCTAAACATGTGTCTTATAACCAAGAACTAATTGAGACCCATAGTGAGAGTGTTTGAATCACACTGAATTTGTTTATTTTTTAAACTTGATTTTTGGAATGATCTCTGAAATTCAACAGCATTTTTAGCTTGAAAATCTTATGACACAAGTAGAATGTCTAACTTACAAATAATAGCCTGCAAGCTCCAAACACATCACTAAGAGAAAATAAAGCAGTGGGCAAGGAGGAAATTCAAAGGAAAGAACTGTGGCAGGATGGCAGGATGGGGGGGATGATGTATGGGAGAGAAAGAATTGTCAGAAATTTATTTGCAAATAGATCAAAGTCATAGTTTCAGAAACATTAAAGTTCCCGAGACTTTACTAAGTGAATTGAAGATTGCTTTTAACTTCTATTATTGCACTAGTTTAAAAGCTCCTTGTATTCAGAGGCTTAGAGTCTAATAAGAGGAACAAGGAGAGACTAAATAAATGCAGGGATCACAGGAAGAGCTATTACACTCATCTGACAGGAGGAAGTAGGTCCAGAAAGGGTCTATAAAGGTGCTAAGGCATAAATACATTTCAGGAAGAAAGATAAACTAGATTAAAGGGGAATATAATAAATCTTTTGAAAGAATTAGTTTATCCAAAAACACCTTCTGATGTGTTATCATTCTTAGGTGACATTTTTCACACACATACACACATTATAATTTATACTCTTTATTAATACATCTCATTGTGATTTGTTGAGGAGCTTGTATGCGTGTATATAATGTGTGTGTGCTTCATTTGTAAAAACATGTCCCACTATCTCTTAGCATAAATAGAGGGCAAACAAAACACTTTATAACACACAAGGGAAGTGACAGCCTGATTTCTCTGATAACACAAAGCTAAAGTGAGTCAGAGGTGACCTTAACTGAAATGACCTTATAGCTATCTGCCATTTCCCAAATAAGTCAATAGAATAGATAATAAGATTAAAAGGATAGAAAAACATGAAAACTTTTGTTTCCTTAGCCAGTTACTGGTTGCAGGATAATCACACAAAAACCATAGAGACAAATACAAGCTAAAATGGAAGCCAGCAGATCATGTTGTAGCATATAATATAACCAACATAGGTTAAAGGTTAAGATCATAAAGTCCTAAAACAGAGTGTGGGGTTCAGATCCCAGTTCTGTCACTTCTTAGGGATCTGACCTATGTGTTCCTCCATTTCATCATACCTAAAATAAGGATAATAATAGGACCTATACCATACCCATAAGGTAGTTGTTAAGAATTAAATGATTTAATAACTGGGGTTCATTTCAAAGTGACTCTGGCAGGTAGTAACAACCACACAAGTATTAACTATCATTATTATTTCTTGTAGCAGTTAAGGTAGTACTCTACGATTGCTTTATGTAAGCACTCTAGAATTAAATAAACGATGTTTTAGTTCTTACCATCTATATGTGACCCTAGGGAAGTCATTTATCCCCTCTGTTTTCTCAACTTTAAAATAGGGCTTCTGAGGAGTAAATAAAACCATGTATGCATAATCCTTAAGACACCAACATACACATTAAAGAGAATCAGCAATAACGTTTGTTGTGATTACTAACATGCCATTAGCACTGGCCAAATAAAAAATACCAGTAAACCAAGTAAAGAGAGGTGGTTTTAATACCAAGTGATGGACCCTAGCACTGGCTATAAACGACTTTTCAGAGTCCCAGAAACTGATGGAGAGAGGAAAGTACACTGCTACTTTTGAGGCCACAGCAAATGCTGCTTATTGTTGTTATTAAAAAATATTTTATGAGTTAATGCTTTGCTTTGAAAGCAGAGCACTAGATTGTCTAGCAGGCTGATTTTCCCAGATTTGTGGGATGTGGACTGATGCAAAAAAAAATAAAAATAAAAATAACCTACAGAAAATTATTTGTACTCTGCGTGCTCTAAACATATTCTTGTGTGATAGTTGAGTACTAATCATCACATGCATGTAAAAAAATGAAATTAGGCCAGGGAAAGAAATTTACAAGATGATTAGAGGTAACAATGCCTGATGCTCACAAGGGCCTAGAATAGTGTTTGTTTCCAAAAGCTAAATGAAATAAACGACACAGTTCATGGACACTGTGTAGAATAAAGAGAAGGAACTAGGCTCAGTAGTGGGGAATAAGTAGGCCCAGATAGAGAACTGCTCCAGACCCATCTAAGAAACCATAAAAACAAGAGACAAAATGATAAAATGGGTTGCAAATAATTTCATTCTAGGGCATAGCTCAAGAACACTTAGTGGAGGGGCGCCTGGGTGGCTCAGTTGGTTAAGCGTCCAACTTCGGCCCAGGTCATAATCTCGAGGTCAGTGAGTTTGAGCCCCGCATTGGGCTCTGTGCTGACAGCTCAGAGCCCGGAGTCTGCTTTGGATTCTGTCTCCCTCTCTCTCTGCCCCTCCTCTGCTCATGCTTTGTTCTGCCTCTCAAAAATGAATAAATGCTAAAAAAATTAAAAAAAAAAAAAAAGAACCCTTAGTGGAGTACAAATAGATTCAAAGATAACAGAACAGATAGACAACAATAGCAAGATAGATTTAAATATAGTTCTTACACTGATAGCATTAAATATAAATAGTCTAGGGGCGCCTGGTGGCTCAGTCGGCTAAGCGTCTGACTTCGGCTCAGGTCACGATCTCACAGTTCGTGGGTTCGAGCCCCGCGTGGGGCTCTGTGCTGACAGCTCAGAGCCTGGAGCCTGTTTCAGATTCTGTGTCTCCCTCTCTCTCTGACCCTCCCCCATTCATGCTCTATCTCTGTCTCAAAAATAAATAAATGTTAAAAAAAAAAATTAAAAAAAAAATAAATCAATATAAATAGTCTAAATAGCCCAATTAAAAGGCAGATTGTAAGACAGGACCAAAAAACAACAACAACAACAACAACAAAAACAAGAACCAACTATATGCTGTATACATGAAACACACTTAAATATAAAGCTACAAACAGGCTAAAATTTAAGTGGTGGAAAATATGTAACATGGTAATATCAATCAAAAGAGAGCTTGAAAGTAAAATCTGCAAAAATACAGAGTGAGTAATGAACTGCAAAAGTTCATTAAAGCAACAAAAGAACTGGCAAAACCATCAGAATCAGTTTGCTTACAATTTTGGAAACTAACTAAAAGCCTTCAGCAGCCAAAGGAATGATTAATCAAGGAAAAGTAGCAAAATCTCACTATTACCTTTGTGGTTCCTTCCACTACTGCCCAACTTGATTATGGCCTTGAAGAAAACAGCTCACATTGCCAGTATAAATGTCAAATTACAGAGAACAGAGGGGACTGCAGCTGCAAAAACTTGTGGTTATTTGTTTTGACCTATTAGGTGGCTGCCTGAAGGACCAGCCCTAAAGGGCTTAGCTGTATCCTCCCTACCTCTGAACTCTCTCAGTGCTGAGTCAGCTGCACAGGTGGTATTTGACAAAAAACACTTACATGAAAATATATCGGCCAACGTCACTGCTGCTTGGGGCATTGGCAAAGAGTTGGGGCAGATGACAGACTAAACCAAAACCTTGGGAAGAAAGTCTGGGGAATGAGATGCTTAAGGGAATATGGACTTTGAAATCTCTGATATGTTACTGGAAATCTAGAAGGCTACACTCATGTCCAGGACTGTGTGCATGCTCAGGAAAGACCTGAGAAGGCCCTAACCTCCCACCTCTGACTTTCAGACTCTGCACAAGCAAGAAGTGAACAGCAAGGAGAGTTATAAACTGTTTGGATGAGTGCTGAAGGTACGCTCCAACACACAGGCACAGCGCCCATCTACAAAGTGGCTTATATGCAGAGTGGGAAATTGTTTTGTTCCAGGAGTTCAAGGAAATCTCTATGTAATCATTAGCTGACCATTAAACTAATGGAAAAGAGACTTCAGTGGCCACACATGACAAAGAATACAGACTTTAGAAAATTGCTTGAGAACAGTCACTAAACAAACTACTACTATAATAAGCAACAACAATAAACCGTGGGGAAAGGGCATCTATTTTCCACAGTTACCACACTATAATATTCAAAATATCTTCTTTTTGAAAAATAATTCTGAGGGATGCCAAGAAATAAGGAAGCATGACACATAGGTAGAAAATAAAACAATTGATTAAAATAATTCCTGGGGAATCCCAGACACTGACTAACTAGAAAACATTTTAAGCCAGCTATTCTAATATGTTCAAAGAGTTAAACAGAAAAAAAAAAAAAATCAAAGACAAAGAATTAAAGGAATCCATGAGAACAATGTCTTACCAAATAAAGAATATTAATAAACAGAAATTTATGTAAAAGAACCAAATAGGAATTCTGGAATTAAGAAGTTTAATAACTGAAGTTAAAAATTCACTAGAGGGGCTCAGGAACAGATTTAAGCAAGCAGAAAATTATGTGAATTTGAAGAGAGGTTAGTTAAGATTATGCTGTGTGAAGAACAGAAATAAAAAAGAATAAAAAAAGAGAGAGCCTAAAATGCCTGTGAAACACCATTAAGATTACTAATGTATGCATAATGGCAGTCCTTGAAGAAGAGGAAAGAAAAAGGGACTGAAAGAATACTTGAAGAAATAATGGCTGAGAATTTCCCAAACCTAATGAAAAGCATTAATCTACACGTCTAAGAATTCAAGAAGCTCGAGAAATGCCAACTAGGATAAAATCAAAGAGATATACACAGAGACACAGTACAATCAAACTGCCAAAAAACAATGATTCCTTTCAGGATTCTGGGAAGACTGGCAGAGTAAGAAACATCCAGAGTAGGAAGTCTGCCTACTTAGGCAACAATTGCAGAGGCAGAATCTGTATATTGTAACATTTTGGAACTCTGTATTCTACTGAAGGCTTGCAAATTTCAGGGAAAGACTGGGATGGTAAATCATGGTTAATTTTGGTCATTTTCAGCTTTTAGTACAGGAGCAGCCACCCATCTCCCATCCCCAGCTCCAGGGCATACAGCTGTGCAATTATTCCTGAAGCAGCTTGCATACAGCTTATGGGAGCCATGGCGGGCAAAAAGGACTCTCTTTATATAAAGAGAATATAGGGAATCTGTGCTCTGACTGCAGATTGCTCCTTCTGATCACAGAGGTACTGCTGATGCACCTCTCCCCCTTGTAAGTCCCTCCCCCTCTGGTCGAATTGACTTACAGGAGATTTAAAGGGCTGATGCTTTTCCCCTTAGTTTTTCTCTTTTCTGCTTTTGGGAGCCAGACATTGAAGAATAGGACAGTCAAAAGCAATCATATGTATAGGGGAGATTAGAAAGCCATCACTTTCGCCCAGGGGAAGGCACAGGCTTAGAAAAGATCTGAGTAGACTGAAGTCTACAGCTTAGGCTGATCCTTGGCACAGAGACAGTTTGCAAAAACAAAAAATACAACATTAAAATCAAAAACCAAAAACAGCAAACCCTAGGGAAGGGGATGAATCTCATTCCCAAAATTACCACCTTATTACATTCAAAAGTCCAGATTTCAATTAACAAATCTCAAGGCATATAAGGAAATAAAAAACTATAGACCATTCAAAAGAAAAAAATAAACCAATAGAAACTGTCTCTGGAAAAGGCCCAATGGCCGACCTATTAGACACAAACTTTAAAAACAATTGTCTTAAAGATGCTCAAAGAATTAAAAGAAGATGCAGAGAAAGTCAAGAAAATGATGTATGAATAAATGAAAATATCAACAAGGGGATGGAAAACCTAAAAAGAAAAAAAAATTCTGAAGATGAAAAATACAATAGCTGAAATAAAAATTTCACTATAGGGATTCTAATGCAGATTTACACAGGCAGAAGAAAGAACCAGAAAATTTGAAGATAGGACAGTCTGAGAAACAGAAAGCAAAAAGAATGAAGAAAAGTTAACAACGCCTAAGCAAAATACACATTATGAAAGTTACAGAATGAGAAGAAAGGAAAAAAAGGAGCAAAAAGAATATTTGATACAATAATGGCCCAGAACATCTTAAATTTAATGAAAGACATGACATCACAAACTGTCCAAAGACAAAGAGAGAATTTTGTAAGCCACAAGAGACATACAACTAGTCACATACAAAGGATCCTCAATAAGATTACTCACAGATTTCTCATCAGAAACTTTCTTGGCCAGAAGGTATTGGGTTGCTATATTCAAAAAGAAAAAAGAAAAAAACCTGTCAACCAAGAATTCTTTATCTGTCTTTCAAAAGTGAAGGAGAAATTAAGCCGTATCAGATAATTTAAAAAGATGAAGAATACATTGCCATGAGAACTTCTCAACAAGAAATGAAAGGACACTGGACAATAACTGAAAGACATATGAAGAAATAAAGGTCTCAGCAGAGGTAAAGGCATGGGCAATTATATAAACAAGTATTATTGTAACAATACTGTGTGACTCAACTTTTTGTTTGCTATGTAACTTAGAAAACTAATACATTTGCAGTGCCTGGGTGGCTCAGCCAGTTAAGCTTCTGACTCCTGATTTTGGCTCAGGTCATGATCTTACAGTTCATGGGATGGAGTCCCATGTCAGGGTCTGTGCTGACAGTGTGGAGCCCACTTACAGTTCTCGGTCTCCCTGTATCTCTTCCCCTCCCTCACTCATGCTCACTTTTTCCTCCCAAAATAAATAAAATAAACATTAAAAAAAGAGAAAACTAATATAGTTGAATAAAACAAATAATAATCTAAAAGTTAGCATTATTATAACTATGGTTTGTAACTCCACATTTTTGTTGTTGTTGTTTTAAATTTATTTATTTATTTTGAGAGAGAGAGGGAGAATGCAGGGGGGAACAGAGAGAGAGGAAAAGAGAGAGGGAATCCCAAGCAGACTCCACACTGTCAGCACAGAGCCCGATGCGGGGCTCAAGCTCACAAACCAAGAGATCATGACCTGAGCCAAAATCAAGAGTCGGATGCTTAACCAACTGAGTCATCCTGGCACCCCCAACGTTCTGTTTTGTACATAATTTGAAAGACAAATGCATCACAAAATTCTTAGTTTATGTTTTTGGACACACATTTATAAAGGTGTAATTTTGTGTCATCAACAATACAAAAGGATGGGGACAGAGGTGTTCAAGGAGTAGAGTTTTTTATGTTATTGAAGTTGGTATAAGTTGAAATTACAGTGTTATAACTTTAGAATGTGACATGAAATCCTATGGTAACCACAAAGAAAATACCTATAGAATATACACAAAAAGAAATGAGAAAGAAATCTAACCATTTCTCTACAAAAAAAAAAAATCAATCATACACTAAAGATGATAGTATGCAGGAAATGAGAGACAAAAAAAGCTGTCAGGCATGTAGAAAACACATAGAAAAATGGCAGAAGTCAGTCCCTCCCTAATAGTGACTACTTTATTTACTTATTTAGTTTTTAGTAACCTCTACACCTAACCAAGCTCAAACCTACAACTGCAAGGTCAAGAGTCATATGGTCCCCTGACTGAGCCAGCCAGTAACTACTTTAAAGTGAGATTACTCTCCTTCCAAAGTACCTGCAAAAAAAATTTTTACTCATTTTCTAAAATGGTGGTTATTACTCATATAAATAGTATTTTTAAAAAACTTGGAAATAAACAGTAGAATTCACTGAGATTTCTTTTCTTTTCTTTTTTATTTTGAGAGAGAGAGAGAGAGAGAGCACAAGCAGGGGAGAGGGGCTGAGGGAAAGAGAGAGAGACTCTGAGAGAGAGAATCTTAAGCAGGCCCATGCTCAGCGCAGAGCCAAATGCGGTCTCAATCCCATGAGGCTAGAATCATGACCTGAGCAAAAATCAAGAGTTGGGCACTCAACTGATGAAGCCACTATGTACCCCAAGAAATTTCCATATTTAAATAAATAGTATAATATTAATACTTTTAAAAGACAATGACAAATAGAGAATCTTGAAACCAAAAGTAGGTTCTTTGAAAACATTAACAAAATTGATAAACCTTTAGTTAGACTGATAGTCACATGTGTCAATTTGGCTAAACTATTAGTGTTAATTAAACATGAATACTAATCCAGGTCTTACTATTATAGTCAGTATTGGTAACATGTCTTTAGAATTAGTTTCTCTTACCAATATATAGACTAACCTGGGGGAGGGGGGTGGTGGAAGGAAAGATTCAGCCTCTAAAAATCAGGAATAAAAGTGGATCATTACTACTAATGTTGCAGAAATAAAAAGAATATAAGGAAATACTATGAGCAAGTGTATATCATCTAATTAGGTAATTTAGGTAAAATGGACAAATTCCTAGAAACATAAAAACTACTAAAGCTAACTCAAGAAGAAAATGATGATCTGAATAGACCTATCTCAAGTAAAGAGACTGAGCAATTTAAAAACTTAAAAAAGCCAAGTCCAAGGTGGCTTAGCTGGTGAATTCTACCAAGTATTTAAATAAGCAATACCAATCTTTCACAAACTCTTCCAGAAAGTAAAATATTAGGAAACACTTCCTAACTCATTCCTTAAAGCCAGTATTGCCCTGATTCCAATATTCCTTAAGTTCATCTATAGACTTGAAGCAACCCCTATAAAATCCTAGCTGCTTCTTTTTCAGAAATGGACATGTTGGTCCCAAACTTCATATGGAATTTCAAGAACCATGAAAAGCCAAACTATCTTGAAAATAAGTATCGAATGGAGGACTCTCCCAATTTCAAAACTTACCACAAATCTACAGTAATTAAAACAGTGTGGTACTTGCATAAGGATAGACATATAGATCAATGAAATAGAACTGAAAGTCAAGAAAAAAGACCCATCTATTTACAGTAAATTGATTTTCAACAAAGGTGCACAGACCATTCAATGGGGAAAGAATGGTCTTTTCAATAATTGTTGGTGGGACAAGAGGATGCCTGTATGCAAAAGAAGAAAGCTGGTCTCTACCACAAATAATATATAAAAATGAACACAAAATGGATGAAATATCTAAATGTAAGAGTTAAAAATATAAAACTCTCTAAAGAAATCATAGGTTTAAATCTTAATTTGACACCAAAAGCATAATCAACAACAACAAGAAATAAATTGGACTTCATCAAAATTAAAACTTTCTGCATCAAAAGGTAGTATCACTGAAAAAAGACAACCCACAGAACAAGGGAAAATATTTACAAATCATATATCAGATAAGAGTATAGTATACACAACATAGAAAAACATTCACTACTAAACAAAAGGACAAATGACTCCATTAAAAAGGGAGAAGAGTCTTGAGTAGACATTTCTCCAGAGAAGATATGTAAATAGCCAAAAAACACATTAAAAGATGCTCAATAATATTAGTTATTAGGAAAACCAAAACCACAATGAGATACTATCTCATATCCCCTGGAATGGATATAATTATTTTTGGTGGAAAATTATTAGTGTTGGTAGGATGTGGAGAAACTAGAACCCTTATATCTTGCAGGTGGGAATGGAATATGGTGCAGCCTCTATGGAAAACAGTTTGGCAGTTCCTTAAAAAGTTAAACATTGAGTTACCATATGACTCAGCAATTCCACTTCTAGATATTTGCCCAAGAAAACTGAAAGCATGTATATACAAAAACTTGTACATTGATACTCATAGCAGTAGTTAGCTTTTAATAGCTAAAATGTAGAGAGAACCCAAATGTCTATCAACTGATGAACAGATGAACAAAATGCTTTATTTATATCCATGCTATAGAATATTATTCAGACGTAAAAAAGGAAAGAAGTACTGATTCATACTAGAATGTGGATGAACCTTAAAAACATTATGCTGAGTGAAAGAAGCCCAATGGAAAAATCCACATTATATGATTCCATTTATATGAAATGTCCAAAATTGGCAAGTCCATAGAGACAACAGATTAGTGATTGCCAGGGCTTAAAGGGAGGAAGGGAATGGAGAGTGACAGCTTAATAGAAATGAGGTTTCCTTAGGGAAGTAATGGAAATTAAACTGCCTGCCCAAATTCCTGGGCCCTACATCACATATACTGGAGCAGAATCTCTTGGTGAAGTTTCAAAATATGCCTTTGAATAAGCAGGTCGGATGATTTTAATATGTTCTAAATTTTATGTAGATAATAAAAACATATTCTTAGATTATATATTTATATACATTCTTGAGTATATATTCTTGGAAAATATGACTTGACCCATACTAGATATTCTAAGATGCTTTATAAGTAAGTTTTATCTTACTTATCAAGCAGAACTCCAGGTTTTATTAAATGTTTTTTCAAAAGATGGTAAAGTGTATATACAGAAAATAGCACAAAAAGTCTCACAAGAGTGACCTTCATGCTCCAAATACAGTTATGATTGTCAGAAATATCTGAATTATATTCCAATTTAATTTCATGGCTTCAGACAATCTAGATAGCCTTTCTGTTTCTATTTTTGCAAATGTTGGGATGGTGGAAAATGTGATGAATGATGTTAAAAAAAAATATAGAAGGTGACTGGCCATCTATAACTCAAGGAATTAAGCTCTCAAAAAATTCTTCCAATTCTCAAGCTGTGAGGACCTGATTATGGAGCTTGCATTTCTGGTCACCTTCTTGCTGTCTCCCTCTCTGCCTTCCAGGGCTTGTTAGCACTCAATCCTGAGAGTAGGCATCAGAAGGAAGAGGTGGGATTAGTATTAACCAACCGTGACTTCTTAATAGCTCTGTTCACTCCTCACAGTGAGAGAAAAAGTAAGGAGGCTAGAACAGGATTTCATTGTGATTACATGGAACCAGAAAAATAAAGTTTACCAGCATGTTTACAGTGGACAGGGCTAATCCAAGTATGTTTGTTGGCTAAATGAGTAGCTATAAGACTTTGAGACCTGCCAATGAAGTGAGAGGTTTCAGATAGTCCCGAAAAGCAGTGTAATTCCGTTTGTTTATACTTCTTTTCTCTTCTGCTCAAAAATGAGGTTTAAATCATGCTTGTGCTTCCAGAGAAGGAGACGAATATCACAATATGTACGTATGACAATTACAGTTATCATTCCACGATCACATTCCTTTGTCCATCTAGTCTACATCTAGGGTGCCATTCTAGTCTACATTTAGTTGGACAGATTTGGGCTCCAGAATGCCTGGATTTGAATTCTAACCATGCTGCAGGCCAGATAAATTTGAACACGTGCTTGACCTCTCTGTGCCTCAGTCTTTACATGCATCATTTTAAAATCAGTGTTCTTGCAGAGATTAAATAAAGTAATACACGTAAAGCACTCATATGTAAGTGTTAAATGTTAGTTATTATTATTGTATAGTACTTTCCATTTTTAAAAGAACTTTTTTTTTTTTATTTTTTTTTTCAACGTTTTTAATTTATTTTTGGGACAGAGAGAGACAGAGCATGAACGGGGGAGGGGCAGAGAGAGAGGGAGACACAGAATCGGAAACAGGCTCCAGGCTCCGAGCCATCAGCCCAGAGCCTGACGCGGGGCTCGAACTCACAGACCGCGAGATCGTGACCTGGCTGAAGTCGGACGCTTAACCGACTGCGCCACCCAGGCGCCCCTAAAAGAACTTTTTTTATATTATCACATGAGATACCTTTAAATTTAAGGGAATGTGATTTTTTTTCTACAGTCTCTCTTTTAATTATCAACATAATGTCCATTCTAACTACCTAGAAAATATAATAGTAATAAAAGAAATAAATAGGAAGGAGTAAAATGTGAATAAAACCAAACTACCCAAAACTCCTGAAGACAATCACTATAGTTTTGAGTGTTTCCTTTTTTTTTTTTTTACATTCTGTCCATATTTTTATCTCAAGATTATAATAAATTCAAGCCTATGAGATGGCAATACTCAAATTTTAGACCTATAAAAATTTCAATTTCATTTAGTATATAATGTCATATCGTGCATTTTGATCCATTTATTATAAACATCAATAATAAAAGAGAAGAATGGAAGTTATTCTTCCGATTTTATATTTTTAAAAACTGAAACTCAATATAGTTAAATAATTTATTCTAAGAGAGATAATCTGCCAGTGTTGTAGGTAATAATAAAGTCTAGGCCCTTTAATTTGAAGAGATGTATTCTCCATATAGCAATTCACCTTTTCAAAATGTTAGTGTAATGAATAAGAATACTTATGCTCCGATTTCCAATAGTTTCCTATCATTCTTCTGTCTTTATAGAAGACAGATATATGTCCTATCTTCTCATTTCTTTTTTCCATTTCACGCACTCCCACAAGTGCTAGATCCCTTCATCATCAATTCACCCAAGGTTACATATTCAATGCCTAAAAACTAGTCCTAGTGTTTCATACATACTACACCATAGTACAAACAATATAATGAATGCTCTCATCACCAAGATTAAGATTATTTCGGGTGCTTGGGTGGCTCAATTAATTAAGCCTCCGACTTCAGCTCAGGTCATGATATCTGTCTGTCCTTCTAACAGGTTTTGTGAGTTTGAGCCCAGCATCCAGCTCTCTGCTGTCTGCACAGAACAGGCTTCAGATCCTCTGTCCCCTCTCTCTCCGCCCTTCCTGCACCTACTCTCTCAAAAATAAACGTTGGGGAAAAAAAGATTATTTCTCTATTTTTTTTATCTGGCCCATATTCTTACCAACAATATTTTAAACCAAATTCCAAGTGTCATGCTATTTCACCACTTATTTTAGTGCACATTTCCCCAAAATACAAATGTTCTCATATAACCATAATGTCATTATCAAAAAAAAAAAAAAATGAAATTAACAAAATACCATAGTAAGTGTAATACTCAGGTCATATTCAAACTTCTTAGATTGACTAACAAATGTGCTTCACATTTGATTTTTTTAGTTGAAGTATAATTGGCATACAATATATTAGTTTCAGGGGTACAACATTATGATTTGGCAATTCTATACATTATGAAAGGTTCACTACCATAAGGGTACTTACCATCTGTCACCATACAAAATTACTATAACATTACTGACTATATTCCCTATGCTGTAATTTTCATCCCCATAACTCATTTATTTTATAAGTAGAAGTTTGTAGCTCTTAACTCCTCACCTATTTCACCCATCCCCACACAATCCTCCCCTCTGGCAACCACCAGTTTGCTCTCTTTATGGATCTGTGTCTGTTTTTTATGTTTAGATTGCACATATAAGTGAAATTATATGGTATTTGTCTTTCTCTGTTGGACTTATCTCACCTAGCATAAGGTCTTTCCATGTTTCATGAATGGCAAGATTTCATTATTTTTTACAGCTGAGTATTATTCCCTTGTAATGTATACCACATAATTTGTATCCATTCATCCATTGATGGACACTTAAGTTGCTTCCATTTATCTTGGATATTACCAATAATGCTGTAATCAACATAGCAGTGCATATATCTCTCAAACTAATATTTTCATATTCCTCACATAAATACCTTAAAGTAGCATTACTGGAATGCCATGGTAATTCAATTTCTAATTTTTTGAGGAACCTTCATACTTTTTTTTTCCATAGTGGCTGCACTAACTTACATTCCCAGCAACAGTGCATTAAGTGTTTCCTTTTCTCTACACCCTTGTCAACACTTGTTATTTCCAGCCTTTCTGGTACTAGCCATTCTGACTGATGTGAGATGATATCTCATCCCAGTTTTGATTTAAATCAAAATGAGAATCATCATATTCCCTGATGATTAGTGATGTTGAGCATCTTTTCATGTGTCTGTTGGGCCATTTGTATGTCTTCTTTAGAAAGATGTCTATTCAGAGTGTCAGAGGGAAGATGGCAGAGTAGGAGTACCCGAGGCTCTCCGGGTCCCACGGATACAACTAGATAGCACTAACATCTGTGTAAATAACCCAGAAAATGACCTAAATACTACTGGAATATATTCCACAACCAAATGTGGTGAAGAAGCCACATGAAGTGGGTAGAAGAGCAGAGACATGATCAGGACTAAATGGATTCTCGAGACTGTCAGCAGAAGGGAGGGACACCATGGGCACAGAGAGGGGAGAGAAACAGACTCCCACAGCTGATGACAACAATGGATAAGACAAATCCCCATAGAGTTTGGCTTTGAAAACCAGACAGGTCAAATTTTGTGAGTTCTTACAACCAGTGAGACTTAAAACCTTGGATATTTTAAAAAATCACCAGGCTCCACTTGGAGAAACTGAGGAAGACAAGAGGAAACTGAGTCCCTGCCCTTAAAGACACAGTACAACAAACAGCCTATGGAGATACAGCATAGAAGCAGTGGGTTAAAAGGTGCCTGGGACATATGAGAGGGGGAGTTATTTACTAGTCTCAGAGGAAGTAATTGATAGTAATATAGTAATAGGACATCAGTGGACAGATCATTCAAACAGAAAATCAACAAGGAAACAATGGCTTTGAATCACACACTGGACCAGATGGGTTAAAATAGATACATTCAGAACATTCTACCCTAAAACAGCAGAATAAACATTCTTTTCAAGTGTTTCAAGTGCATGGAACATTCTCCACAACAAACCACAGGTCTGTTCATGAAAATGAAAATACAGTGGTCCAAAATCTTTGGGATGCAGCAAAAGCTGTTCTAAAAGGAAAGTTTCTAGCAACACAGGTCTAACTCAAGAAGCAAGTAAAAGCTAAGATAAACCCCCTAACCTTATACCTAAAGGAGCTAAAAAAAGAAAAACAAATAAAACCCAAAGCCAGTAGAAGAAAGGAGATAATAAAGATCAAAGCAGAATTAAGTGAAATAAAAACTATAAAAACAATAGAACAGATCATTGAAACCAGGAGCTGGTTCTTTGAAAAGATAAAAAAAAAATGGATACAATTTGGGGCGCCTGGGTGGCTCAGTCGGTTAAGCAGCCAACTTCGGCTCAGGTCATGATCTCACAGTCCGTGAGTTTGAGCCCCGCGTCGGGCTCTGTGCTGACAGCTCGGAGCCTGGAGCCTGTTTCAGATTCTGTGCCTCCTTCTCTCTCTGACCCTCCCCTGTTCATGCTCTGTCTCTGTCTCAAAAATAAATAAACATTAAAAAAAATTAAAAAAATGGATACACTTTTAGCTAGACTTCATCAAAAAAAGAGGATTCAAAGAAACAAAATCAGAAATGAAAGAAGGAAATAATAACCAACACCACAGAAACACAAAGGATTATAAGAGAATGTTAAGAAAAATTCTGTGCCAACAAACTAGACAACCTAAAAGAAATGGATAAATTCCTAGAAACATATAACCTCCCAAAACTGACTTAAGGAGAAACAAAAAATTTGAACAGAGTGATTATCAGCAATGAAACTGAATCAGTAATCAAAAAACCCCACAAGCAGAAGTCCAGGACCAGATGGATTCACAGGTAAATTCTAACAGACTTCTAATGAACAGTTAATATCTATTCTGCTCAAACTATTCCAAAAAATAGAAGGGGAAAAAATGCTTCCAAATTCACTCTATGAGGCCAGTATCACCCTGATACCAAAACCAAAATAAATCACTACAAAAGAAGAGAACTATGGACCAGGATATCTGATGAATAGAGATGAAAAGATTCTCAACAAAATATTAGCTAACCAAATCCAAAAATACATTTTAAAAAATCATTCCCCATGATTGAGAGGGATTTATACCCAGGATGAAAGGGTGGTTCAATATTTGCAAATTAATCACTGTGATACATCACATCAATAAGAGAAAGGATAAAAACCATATGGTCATTTCAACAGATGCAGAAAAAGCATTGACTAAGTACAACATCCATACATGATAAAAACACTCAAAACAGTAGGTTTAGAACAAACATAGCTCAACATAATAAAGTCCATATATGAAAAAGCCACAGCAAACATCATATATACTTAAATGTGAAAAACTGAAGGGTTTCCCCTTAACATCAAGAACGAGACAAGGATGTCCAGTCTCACCACTCTAATTTGGCATATTACTGGAAGTCCTGGCCATAGCAATCAAACAAGATAACAGAATAAAAGGCATCCAAATTGGTAAGGAAGAAGTAAAACTTTTAATATTTACAGAAGACATGATACTTTATATGGGAAACCTGAAAGACTCCACCAAAAAACTATTGAACTGATCAATGAATTCAGTAAGATTTCAGGATATAAAATCAATGTCCAGAAATCTGTTGGGCCTCTATACACTTATGATGAAGCAACAGAAAGAAAAGAAAGCAATCCCATTTACAATTTTACCAAAAATAATAAAATACTTAGGAAGAAATTTAATCAAGGATGTGAAAGACCTGTACTCTGTAAACTATAAAACACTGATGAAAGAAACTGAAGATGGCACAAACAAATGGACTGCTATTCCATGCTCATAGACTGGAAGAACAAATATTGTTAAAATGTCTGTACTACTCAAAGCAATCTACAGATTTAATGCAGCTTATACCAAAATACCAACAGTATTTCTCACAGAAGTAGAACAAATAATCCTAAAATTTGTATGGGACCACAAAAGACCCCAAATATCCAAAACACTCTTGAAAGCGAAAAACAAAAATGGAGGTTTCATAATTCCAGATTTCTTTTTTTTTATTTATTTTTTATTTAAAAAAAAAATTTTTTTTTAATGTTTATTTATTTTTGAGACAGAGAGAGACAGAGCATGAACGGGGGAGGGTCAGAGAGAGGGAGACACAGAATCTGAAACAGGCTCCAGGCTCTGAGCTGTCAGCACAGAGCCTGACGTGGGGCTCGAACTCACGGACCGCGAGATCATGACCTGAGCCGAAGTCGGCCGCTTAACCGACTGAGCCACCCAGGCACCCCATAATTCCAGATTTCAAGTTATATTGAAATATATGGAACTGGCACAAACTGGCACAAAAATAAATACGTGGAATGAGACAGAACACTCAGACAAATGCATGATTGTATGGTCAATTAATCTTTGACAAAAGAGGCAAGAAAATGCAACAGGAAAACAATAGTCTTTTCAACAAATGGTGTTAGGAAAATTGGACAGCAACATGCAAAAGAGTGATACTGGACCACTTTCTTACACCATACATAAAAATAAACTCAAAATAGATTAAAGACCTAAATGTGAGACCTTAAACCATAAAAATCCTAAAAGAGAGCACAGGCAATAATTTCTCTGTCATTGGCCATAGCAACATCTGTCTAGATATGTCTCCTGAGGCAAGAGAAACAAAAGCAAAAATAAACTATTGGGACTACATCAAAATAAAAAGCTTCTGCACAGTGAAGGAAATAATCAACAAAACTAAAAGGCAACCTACTTAATGAGAGAAGATATTTACAAATAACATATCTGATAAAGGGTTAGTATCTAAAATGTATAAAAAATTCACACAACACCCTAAAAACCCAATTAAAATGGGTAGAAAACATGCACAGACATTTCTTCACAGAAGACATCCAGATGGCCAACAGACACATGAAAAGATGCTCAACATCACTCATTACATGGGAAATGCAAATCAAAACTACGACGAGATATCACCTCACACCTGTCAGAATGGCTAAAATCAAAAACACAAGTAACAACAGGTGTTGGTGAAGATGTGGAAAAAAAAGGAGCCCTCATGCACTGTTGTTGAGAATGCAAATTGGTGCCACTACTGTGGAAAACACCATGAGGGTTCCTCAAAAAAGTTAAAAATAGAACTACCCTATGATCCAGAAATCACCCTAATGAGTATTTACTCAAAGAATACAAAAACACTAATTCGAAAGGACATATGCACCCTTATGTTTACTGTAGCATTATTAACAATAGCCAAATTATGGAAGCAGCCTAAGTGTTCATTGACTGATAAAAATATAAAGAAGATGTGGTGTATAGATAGATACAATAGAATATTATTCAGCCATTAAAATGAATGAAATCTTTCCATTAGCAATAACATGGATGAGCTAAAGAGTATAATGCTAAGCAAAATAAGTCAGAGAAAGACAAATACCATATGATTTCACTCATATGTGGAATTTAAGAAACAAAAAAAATGAGCAAAGAAAAAAAGAGTGAGAGAGAGAGACAAAGCAAGAAATACATTCTTAACTATAGAGAACAAATGGTTAGTTGGTAGAGGGGAGATGGGTCAAATAGATGATAGGTATTAAAGAATACATTTATAATGAGGACTGAGTAATGTATAGAATTGTTGAATCACCATATTGTACACCCGAGACTAATATAACACTGTTAACTATGGTAGAATTAAAATTTAAAAAAATAGAAACCAAAAAAAAAAAAAAAAAAAGGAAAAAGTAAAATGTCTATTCAGGTCCTACACCCATTTTTTAATTGGATTATTTTGTTTTTCTTTGGTATAGAATTTTATGAGTTCTTTGTATATTTTGGATATTTAGCCCTTATCAGACATATGATTTGCAAATGCTTTGTCATTCAGTAGGCAGATTTTTTGTTGATGGTTTCCTTTGCCATGAAAAAGCTTTTTATTTTGATGTAGTCCCAATAGTTTATTTTTGCTTTTGTTTCTCTCGCCTGAGGAGACATATCCATCCACATGTTGCTAGTGGCTGATGTCTAAGAGATTACAGCCTACATTTTCTTTCAGAAGTTTTATGGTTTCAGGTCTTACAAATTTAGGTCTTTAATCCATTTTGAATTTATGTTTGTGTATGATATAAAGAAAGTGGTCCAGTTTCATTCTCTTGGATATAGCCATTCTGTTTTCCCAACACCATTTATTGAAGAGATTATATTTTCCCAATTGTATATTCTTGCCTCCTTGGTTGTCAATAACTTAACTGTATAAGCATGGGTTTATTTCTGGGGTTTCTATTCTGTTCACTGATCTATGTGGGTTTTTTTGTTTGTTTATTTGTGTTGTTTTTTTGTGTGTGTATGCCAGTGCCATACTGTTGTGATTATTATAGCTTTGTAGTATAGTTTGAAATCTGGGAGCATGATGCCTCCAGCTTTGTTCTTTCTCATTGTTTTGACCGTTTGGGGTCTTTTGTAGTTACCTACAAATTTTAGAATTAGTGGTCCCAGTTCTTTGAAAAATACTATTGGCATTTTTATAAAGATTACACTGAATCTGTACATTGTTTTTGGACATTTTAACAATATTAATTCTTCCAATCCATTAGCATGAAATCTGTTTCCATCTATTGGTGACTTTTTCGGTTTCTTTCACCAACATCTTACAGTTTTCACAGTACAGTTTTTTCACCCCCTTGGTTATCATATTTAGTTTGATTCCCAACTTACATAAGATCCTCACATTGCCACTTGGACATTATATCAGTTTATAGGTCGAGGAAGCACTAATTTGGCATGAAGTCGGCATGAAGTTGGTGTATAAGTTTTAAAAGTTCATTTTTCCCTACTGCTTCAAATACCCACAAACAGGCTATGAGCACCCTGCCCAGTGTAAGAAGGCTGGCTCCTGCCACAAGCCCCCTTCCTCTCCCTCTCCTGTGACCTAATGACTTCAAATGCACCAATGAAATACCCTCCTATCTTTTGCTGTGTTCTCTATCCTGATCCTTAATGAAGGCACTTGCCCACAGGTTTGCCCTCTCCCCACTCCCTGTCCTCCCCACCTGTTTGGTTGAGGCTGCTTCCTGGGCACTCCCCCCTGCTGCCTGCATAACCCCCAATGCTGTGTGGTCTCTCTCTCTCTCTCTTTAGTATTATGAATATAATAAACTGTTTTCCTGCACCTTTCTGGTGTCCCCTCTTGCGGTCCCACCTGACTGACCATCTCATGAAAGAATATAAGCCAGCAGGCATTAAGTGTGCATGAATTTATTGGAAGTTAGAAAAAGAGAGAGCAGGATTGGACAGGGGGGAGGCACAGAGCCATGATGCAACTGTAACAAAATTTTTGTGAACCCAATAGGAAGCTCCAAAGCAAAGACTGCCCTTTAGAGGTGCCCTGTCTTGGCAGAAATGGCCAGGCCCTTGTACCACATTCCTGTTCAAATCATTAGCAGAGAGACAAGCTGAGGACATTCTACAGGAACTCACAACTGGAAGCTGTCAACTAGCCACACTGCTCAGAGCTAGGCAACAAGCGTTTTCTTGAAGGGGAATCTGTCTGCCACAGTTGTATCTTTTAAGTCCCTTTTTTCTCTTTTTTACGCCACTGACTTAATGAAAGAACTGGGTCAAAGTTTGTATAGACTATCTGGCTTTGTGGTGTTATTTAACTTTTTTTTTATTCTTCATATTCTTAATAAACTGTAAGTTACTTATGAAGGCTCGGTGGACTAAGATTCAAACTTTTGGCAAAAATACTTCACAAGCGCTGCTTGAAACTCAAATTGCTATCTATCTGTTAGAAAACGAATCCCCCTACTGTAAAGTTACCCATCAACTTGATGGGTATTATATGATGAGGATCATATCATTAAGAATTGGAAAATCATGATTTTATAAATCTACCATTTCTTCTACATTTATTAGCATGGAATCTTCTGTAAAGAATAACTTTCTCTTACCATTATGAACTACTTGGTTATCCTACAATGCAATTTATATAAGAAAAAGCAAAATAAATGTTTAACTGTTTTCCTTCAAATTACCAATTTTCATAATAAGGAGTGTGTCCTAGTTAGTTCCTGTGACCAGTGAGGAGATGGATTTTATCTTGTATTTTTATTTATATTGTTTTTGGTTTTCTCTTTTTTGTATAACATGAACCCATGGGTTTTGTTTTGACCCATATTTGAGAACAGAATTTCTGAATAACTGAATAAGAAGAAATTGTTTAAGTGAGAAAATCAAAACTTTCTCATTTGTTCTAAATTACTTTCTGTTGAAATTTTGATGAAAGTAATGAATTCTCTTGCCCTTCAAAATTATTAAATGCACACACATTTAATTCTTCCCCTCATATTAAGATTAAAAATTACTACTCTAAATAATCTTTATTATTTTTAAAACTTAGTACATTATCTTGGCCATTGTGTAGTATATGTCAAATCATAATGGTTCCCACTCCTCCAGTTAAGAACCCCCTCTGTTTTTTTGTGATTTTTTTTAACTTTTCATTTTGATATGAATTCAGGTTTACAAAACTTTGCAAAAAAAATAGTATAAAAACTTCTGACTTCCCTTCACCCCACCTCCTGGAACAAAGACTTGTGGCTATTTTGGACAATGTGTCAAATTGGGGGAGTAAAGTCATTAACTAAGGATAGTAAAGTAAAAGACTGAAGAAATCTGGTCTTGAATGACAATGGAACAGCCAAACCAGCTAAGTACTGTTTGCTTCTGGATTTCTTGTTATTGAGAGAGAGATAAACCTCTATTTTGTATAGCCACTATTTTAGGCTTTCTATTATACAAAGGCTAATTAAATCTTAACTTGATCCCTAAGCCTTCTTATATCCCATCCCCAATACTATCAACCCCATAACATCCTCCAATATATTGGTTACCTCATATTCATATTTTCCAAGTTGGACTATTCTATAACATTACTGGGAAGGAATTATGTTCTGAAATATGGCTTTTGGATATACATACTAAGCAGCCACTAAAACTTTTATACACATTTATGCAGTTTACATACTTCCCAACCCAATGGATAGGTAATAAATTTACCTTGATTGTATGTAATCACTATCCCAAGGCCTCTTTGAACCAGAATACTTATCATTTGCTTTGAAATCATCTGTGCTTTGGCTACTCAGTAGCTCTCTATTTAATCAAAATGCATCCCAAACTCTCAATACTCTATTAGTATCAGTTGATCATTTCTATCAGGCATTAAAAGTGGACAGAATGGAAATTATTGCAAGTCAGTAAGTAAACAAACTATGAATAAGAAATACCAAAATTATTTTCTCACAGTCTCATGGCTGGCAAGTTATACAATCAGAATTACAAAGTCGGGTTTCTGGTTCCTGCTCCATGTGTCTACTATACTAATATACATCAGAATAAGCATCTACATATAACAAAGACCTATATGGAATAGAAAATAATAATCTTGCATTTTAACACATGATGATTTCTAAATTCTATAAAACGCATTATTTCCAGCATCTCATATATTACTTATTTACACTATATCATATTTAATTCAAAGTAAGTAGTAATGGTTCTAATACGTATTAAGTGAGGCATCATCTCTATAACAGCAAAGAAATCCTATCATCTTAATCTACATTCTGAATGTTTCCTAAAGACGAAGCCATATTATGTTTTATGTTTGTAGCCAAGCTGATTTTGTGATTTCCCTATTTTTACCAGTTAATTGTGACCAATATGATAATATTACTCACTCCACAGAAAACTTGTACTTTGAGAGTGCAACATAATTTTAACAAGAATTACTATGGCTTATATTTACTTTTTATTTCCTATTACAATTCATAAGTCACATACAGCATTTAAAATAAATTCTATTTGGCTAATTTGCAAAAGCTGGTTAGCAAAGAATCCAAAGTAAACTGTAATAGTCACATGACAGCATTTTCATTAACATAGAAAAAGGTAGGTTGTTTGTATTACAACAAGACATACACATATAATCAGAATATTTTCTAACTAAACCCAAATTTATATGTTTAGTAGAAGATAATTACTTTCGAATTGCCATGGAAACGAGGACATTTTTAAGACCATCATCATTGAATCTTTATGACCACTTATGTTACAATCTCTCTATGTTTCAAATGTACTCAAATAGAAATGTTGCTAGACTTCTAAAATAATTCACAAATTATTACACAGTTATTACTTTGCATTTGGTTCCCAGAAAATGCAAAACTCATGCCTGCAAAGAGTATTTCTAAGCACTTTTTTTCCTCACTTACCATGTGCTCTGTAATGCACATTACTAGCATTGACAAATAGGAGCATATAATGTATAATGCACAAGGTTTTCCTCATTTGTTGGTTTTTCCTAATTTTTTGTCACATTGATCTACATGTGGCAAGACAGCTTGACTGAGAAATTAACTATGTCTTTGTTTTCACTATTGTGATCTCAGCATGGAAAAAGAAAACATGTGAGAGGTTTTCAATCGTCATTTCCTCAAAATGAGGAGCCAGGGCTTTGGGTCTTAGAGATCAGGGCGTCCTTGGTCCTAGAGTAGAGAACTTTGTGTTTATAAATATAGGATTCAGAAGGCATTGTGAATGAGGGAAGAGTAAGGGTATTAATGTTAAGTGGAGAAGGTTTGAGACCCATTAGCATTTCACTCTTCATGAAGCACTCCAGAAGTGGCAGAACCTCTAAACAATGTGACTGTGTGTATGTCTGGCACTAAGCACCATTTTTGAAATCATAAAAGAAATCCTGTATCAACATTAAGCAAGGATAAAGTAGATGTTGCCACCCAAGAAACTTGCTATCGAATGTATCACACAAACTGAGTAAAGAGAGAAAGCAGAGTGAGTCCACTAGAGTTGTACTACATAACATGGTAGCTACTGCCCACATGCATGCCTATGTAAATTTGAACATAAATGGATTAAAATTCAATTACAAATTTAATTCCTCATTAACACTAGCCACACTTCCTGATTACAAATTATATTACAAAGTTGTAATAATCAAAACATTAGGGTACTGGCATGAAAACAGACATATACACCAATGAGCCTAGAAATAAACCCATGCTTATATGGTCAACTAATATTAACAAGGGAGGCAAAAATTCTCAATGGGGAGAACATAATCTCTTCACTGAGTGGTGTTGGGACCCATGCCAAAAAATGAAACAGGACCCCTATCTTACAGCACTCACAATAATTAACTTAAAATGCATTAAAGAATTAAATATAATACCTGAAATCATAAAACTCCTAGAAGAAAACATAGGGTAAAAGGCAATAATTTCATGGTAAGACACCAAAAACACAAGGAACAAAAGACAAAATAAACAATTTGGACTTCATCATACTAAAAAGTTACTGTACCTCAAAAGAAACAATTCACAAAATCTAAAGGTAACCTACCTAATGGCGGAGAATATTTGCAAACCCCATATGTGGAAAGTTGTTACTATCCAAAATATACAAGGAACTCGTACAACTCACTAGCAAAACAAACAAAAAGCCTCAATTTAAATATAGGCGAAGGACCTGAACAGACATTTTTGCAAAAAGGATATACAAATAGCCAACAAGTACATGAAAAAATGCTCAACATCACTACTTATCAGAGAAATGCAAATAAAAGCACAATTCCTGTCAGAATGGCTATTATCAAAAAGACAAGAGACAAGTGGTGGTGAGGAGGTGAAGAAAAGAAAACCCTTTGTACACTGTTGGTGGGAATGTAAATTGGTGCAGCCACTATGGAAAACAGCATAGAGGTTCCTCAAAAAATTAAAAATAGAACGATATGATTTAGCAATTCCACTTCTGGATATATGTCTGAAGCAAATAAAATCACTACCTTAAAGAGGTATCAGTACCTGATGTTTATTACAGCATTATTTACATTAACCAAGACTTGGAAATAACCTAAGTATTCTTCAATTGATGAATAGAATAGAACAGAACAGAAATACATATATACATTATATAAATATCCACTATTTAGCCATAAAGTAGAAAGAAATCTTAGCATGATTGAAACTAAAGGGCATTATGCTAAGTGTAGTAAGTCAAACAGAGCAAGATAAAGAATGTTTGACCTTATTAGTATGTAGAATTTTTTTTAATGAACTCATAGAAACAGAGCAGAGTGCAGATTGGTACTTGCCAGGAGGTGGGAGCAAGAGTAGATGGGGAAATGGGTAAAGGTGAGCAAAGGGTACAAACTTCTAGTTATGAAGTTCTGAAGATATAATGATATAATGTAAGCATGGTGACTATATTCAATGATTCTGTATTGTATATTTGAAAGTTGCTAAGAAAGTAGATCCTAAAAGTTCTCCTTGCAAAACACACACACACACACACACACACACACACACACACATATGTACTTATAAACTGTGTGAGTGATGGGTATGTTAACAACTACCTCAGTGTGGCAATCTTTTCACAATATATATAGTATATCAAGTAAGTACATTGTACACCTTAAATGTACACAATATTATAGGTCAATTATATCTCAGCAAAGCTGGTGGGGGGGGGAAAGGAGTCAGAACTCTAAATGATAGCCTAACCTTCCACCTTATGAAACCTAAAGAAAGGGGGTGGGGTAGATAAGACTAAAGGAAACAGAAAAGAAGTAAGAAAGATTAGAACAGAAATTAAGGGAATAGGGGATAAAAATTCAACAGAGAAAAATCAATGAAACTAAAAGGTTTCATCTTAAAAAGGTGTACAAATTGACACTTTAGCTATAATTGCCAAATAAAAAGGGAGAAAAGCCTCAAATTACTAAAATCAGGAATAAAAGAGTAGACATTTCTACTGGCCTTAAAGAAATAAAAAGAACTAAAAGGTAATAAGTATGGACTAATGTATGCCAACAAATTGGATAAAGTAGACAAAATGGAAATATTCCTAGAAACTGATTCAAAAAGAAATAAAGAGAGAGAGAGAATGAGCAAGCCTGGGTGGCTCAGGCAGTTAGTGTCCGACCTGGTATCATCTCAGGTCATGATTTCATGGTTTGGTTCATGAGATAAAGCCCTGCATTGGGTTCTGCACTGACAGTGTGGAGCCTGCTTGGGATTCCCTCTCTCTTTCTTTCTCTCTCTCTCTCTCTCTCTCTCTCAAAATAATTCAACAAACATTTTAAAAATTTTTTAAAAAGAGAAATTTCATTAAGTGTATATCAAGTAAATAGATTGATTTATTAATCAAAACACTTCCCACAAAGAAAAACCTGGGCCTAGATGGCTTACCTAATTAATTCTACCAAATATTAAAGAATAATTGAGACCAATCTGTCACAAACTCTTCCAAAAAATGAGAAGGGAAGATTCCTAACTCATTCTATGAGGCCAGAAGTATTACCCTGATACCAAAACCATATAAAGACATCATAAGACAAGAAAACTATAGAACAAAGTTCTTGTTGAATATGGCCACAAAAGTTGTGAACAAAATGCTAGCAAAGTTAATCCAGCAACACAGAAAAAAGATTGTACTTGGTGATCGAGTGGAACTTATCAGTAGTTCAAGATTAAGCAAACATATTAAAATCAATATAGTAGAGCATATAAACAAAATAAAAGGGGGGGGGAACCCCACACGATAACCCATCAACAGATGCAGCAAAGCAATGGATAAAATTGACACCATTTTATGATCAAAAATACTCAACAAACTAGGAATAGAGGGGACTTTTGCAACCTGATAGAGGGCATTTTTATGAAAAACCTACAGCTAACATCTTGCTGAATGCTGAATGACTGGGTATTTTTTCCCCAAGATCAGGAACAAGACAAAGATGTCTACTCGTATCACTTCTATTCAACATTGTACTAAAGATGCTGTCTAGGGCAACTGGATAAGAAAAAGAAATAAAAGATACCCAAGAATGGAAGGAAAGAAGTAAAATTATGTTTATTTTCAGTTGGCCTGGTCTTGAATAGAGAAACTTTTACAGAATGTACGAAAATAGTAGCACTAATAAGTTTAGTAAGGTTGCAGGATCAGTATGCAAAGAACATCTGCATTTATATACACTAGTCATGAACATTATTAAAGCTAGAGTAACCAAGATAGTGTGGTAATGACATAAAAATAGATATATAGATCAAAGACATAGAATAAGAAGTTAAGAGATAAACTTATACACTTATGGTGAATTGATTTCTGACAAGGCTGTCCAACCAGTTCAACAGAGAAAGAAAACTTTCAACAAATTGTGCTGGTACAACTGGATATCCCCATGCAAAAGATGAAACTGGACTCCTACCTCAAATCATATATAAAAATGAACTCAAAAATGGACCAGAGAGCTAAATGTTAGGGATAAAACTGTAAAAACTTTCAGAAGAAAATATAAGAGTAAATCTTTGTGACCTTGGATTAGGTAATACTTTCTTGGATACGATACCAAAAGTAAAGGAGAAAAAAAAAAAGGATAAATTGAATTTCATCAAAATTTAAAACTTTTGCCCTTCAAAGGACATTATCAAGAAAGTGTAAAGATGGCACACAGAATCACTAGAAATATTTATAAATAGAAAGTACTTTTGGGGCACCTGGGTGGCTCAGTCAGTTCAACATCCGACTTCAGCTCAGATCATGATCTCACAGTTCGTGAGTTCAAGCCCCATGTCCGGCTCTGTGCTGACAGCTCAGAGCCTGGAGCCTGCTTCGGATTATGTGTCTCCCTCTCTCTCTGATCCTCCCCCACTCATGCTCTGTCTCTGTCTCTCAAAAATAAATAAACGTTAAAATTTTTTTAATTAAAAAATAGTACTTTTACAACTCAAAAATGGGCAAATACCCCGACTTAAAGATTAGCAATTCTGTGACCATTTTGCAATGTATACAAATATTGAATCATGTTGTACATCTGAAACTAGGATAATGTTATATGTCAATTATACCTTAATTTCAAAAATGGGCAAAGAATCTGAATAAACATTTCTCCAAAGAAGATATAAAAATGGCCAATGAAAAATATTCCAGATGTCACTTGTAATTTAATAGGTGCAAATCAAAAATAATGATGAGATACCTCATCATACCCACTAGGACAGCTATAATCAAAAAGACAAAGAATAACAAGTAATGGCAACAATATAGGGAAATTAGAAACCTCATATATTGCTGATGGGCATGCAAAACAGTACAAACTCTCTGGAAAACAATCTGGCAATTCCTCAAAAAGTTGAAAAGAGACATACTATAAAACACAGCAGTTGGACTCCTAGATGTATACCCCAAGAAAACTGAAAACATATTCACAAAAAAACATGTACTCAAATGTTCATAGAATTATTCATAATAGCCTAAAAGTGGAAGCAATTCAAATGTCCATCAGTAGATGAAATGGATAAACAAAAATTGGAATATCCATCTATACAATGAAATATCATTCAGCTGTAAAAAAGAATGAAATGCTGGGGCACCTGGGTGGCTCAGTTGGTTAAGCCTCTGATTTCGGCTCAGGTCATGATCTCAAGTCTGTGACCTCAAGCCCCTTGTTGGGCTCTGCGCTGACAGCTTGGAGCCTGAAGCCTGCTTCAGATTCTTTGTCTCCCACTCTCTCTGCCCCTTCCCCACTCGCACTCTGTCTTTGTCTCTCTCAAAAAATAAATAAACATTAAAAAAAAGGAATGAAATACTGATACATGCTGCAGCATGGATGAACCTTGAAAACATGGTGAAAGGAACTGATCACAAAAGATCCCATTTTAGGATTTCATTTATATGAAATGTCTAGAATATGTAAATCCATAGTGACAGAAAGTAGATTTGTGGTTGCCAGTGCTGGGGGGACTGTAAAATGCAGTATGAATACTGCTCCTATGGAGGGTTATTTTTTTTTCTTGGAGTGATGAAAACATTCCAAATTAAACAATGGCACTAGATGACTATGCTAAGTATATTAAAATCCACTGAGTTCTGTTTTAAAGGATTGAACTTTATAGTATATAAATTTATCTTAATAAAGTTGTTTATAAAAAAACATAACATCTTACACAGAAAACTATAACGCACTATTGAGAGAAATTAGAAAAGATGTACATACATGGGGAAATATTACATATTCATGGATTGGAAAATTGCATATTAAATGTGAGTAAATTCTCCTGAAATGTGTCTCTTGATTCAGCGCAATCCCAAACAATTACAAGTTTATTCTAAAATTTATGTAGAAATGCAAAAGGCCAAGAAGAATAAGACATTCTTGAGGTAGAACACACAGTCATGTTTTACCAAACATGAAGATTATTATAAAACCATATTAATTAAGATATTCTTGCATTAACACTTAGACAAATAGACCTGCCACTGTTGTAGGGGTTCCAGCCAACCATAGGACCCAATATTGCCTCCACGGAAATTAAGTGGAGGGGACAACAAGCAACCACAGATGCCAAATGACACCTGAGAAAGGACACTTTTGGATCACACATCAAGACCTCCAAACCCCTGCCAGCAAGCTGTAATTGGTTCCCCAGAGATTTCATTACCCTTACAAAAACATGATCTCTTATTTTATACTGACTGTTAAAACTTTTGAACCCCAATTATCACATTAGGGCAGATTTTATAGGGATTCCTCAGAAGCACTTACAAAGGGAAAACTTTGGGAGAGTCGAGTGAGGTCTAGCAGCTGGGAATGCAGTGTGTGTTAGCGTAGTGTCTGGTTAGTGCAAGCATCTCCCTGAAGGTCTAGCCTTCTAACCTAATTTAAGCAGCAATGAGCTACACCTCTGGGGATGCTTCATTCCCTTCAGCTATACATTCGCAAATTGTTGAAAACACTTGCAGTTCCAATACACAGGAGAAAATACTCCATTCTTGGCCCAGGATCAGCCCTTATATTTTATGTATCCTGAATGAATATTTACATACTGTGGACTCCTGTGTCATACTTTACTGCTTTCACTCAATCTCTTAACCTGCCACAATAGTTTGTATTTGCTAATCTTTCAAGTCTTGTAAATCTATTCTGAACTTGACCCTAAGCCCCGGATAACACTATTTTCTTCAATTCCTTTATTAGGAAATAGGTATAAAAATATGTCATACAAATTGTAACTATCAAGGGAGTACAATAAATATGTTTTGTGAAGTAATTTCAACTGTAAGGTAAGATTTCTATATAAGTTAAGGTTGGACAACTGCTGTAGCGAACAAACCCTAAGCTTTTACTGACTTAAAACAGAACAAGTTCATTTCTCATTTATGTAACAGACTAGACTGGGTTCGGTTGGTAAGGGCAGAGGGTCTGCTGCAGTTATCCAGTGACCCCTGCTACTGTCATTTCTGATATCAAAAAAAGGCTCCCCAAGTTCCTCTAGGTATTGGCATTTCCCTGGCAACATACCTAACTTAAAAGTAAGCTGTGAAATATAGTTTTCTTGCATGCCCAGGGAGAAGAAAATCACTTTAATGATATGCTAGCACCGCAATATTAAAGCTATTTCCTTGATCACCTTAGATGTCCCATTTTATACACAACCATTGAATTTGCATTCAAGTCACTTCAGAGAATGGGACCTAGTTAACGTGAATAAACAGAAAACCAAGAGGTAACTGCCTGCCATATAGCTTAACTCAGTAAAAATGGAATCCTAATAGAAAGGTTGGAAGTTGTTCTTTGCCAAGTAGTGGTAAGCAAGTTGGTAGTGGGGTAGAGCAAAGGAGCATATAGGCAGCCTGTGGATCCAACTGTGGGATGGAAAAGAGCTATTTTTGAACACATTTTTGAAAAATAAAGTTTAAAGACCAGTCAGTAAGTGAATGTAAAAATCAGTGAACTTCAAAAAACGCAAACAAAAATTTGAAAAACAGTCAAAGCTATAAGCCATTCTAAAACAAAAACAAAACCAATGAACCAAAAACTGTCTTTACTTGCCAAGGGGCATAGCTACCCCTCCCCCCACCTGCCCAGTAAACCAGGCTTGATAAGCCACCTGTTCTTGGGGTGGGGGAAGGGAGGGTGGTAGGTGGGGGAGTGGGGAGGGGACTGCTACCTTATGTCCAAAAGTTAACAAAAGAGTTTTCAAAAATTATCCTTTTTATAAGAGTATTTTTTTTTAATTTGAGAGAAATAGCACATGCATGTGCACATGAAGGGGGAGGAACCAAGAGAGACAGAGACAGAGAGAATACCAAGCAGGCTCCTCATTCAGCAGGGAGCCTGATGCTGGGTTTGATCTCATGACCATGAGATCATGACCTAAGGCGAAATCAAGATTCAGACAGTCAACCAAATGAGCCATTCAGGTGCCCCTCAAAAATTATCTTAAAAACAGGTTTTCTTCAGGACTTCAGCCATGTGATAAGCTAATCACATTGATATAAGGTATAAGATGCATTAATGCCACCCTTCTTGTCTTTCCTTTGGAAAGATTAAGTAGAAATCTCATAGCATTACAAATGGTAATTAAACATTACACAATTAAGATGTCTAGCACTTATTCTAAGCACGATTAAAGATAGGATAATAAATATACAACACTGTACCTTAAAACCAAGTTTATGGTATGCCAAAAAGGGGATTGAAGTAAATGGGAGTCAGGTGACATGGGACCCAGCCCATTCCAGTGTTAAATCGTTGCATAAAATTGAATAATACTTCTCCTAATGTCTTCTCTTATTTTAAAATGAAAGAAAAAGCAGCATTTCCTAGGTCTTAACATAATATCAAGTACCTTAATTACATAATCATATTGGGTATTTCAACAATTTCATATCCCTATGATGCCCCACATCCTTTCAACCTATCTCTGATTTCTGCTGTAGCTTTGGTAGACAGTTTTATGTGCATCCAGTGGAGGACAAATGCCTATCTCCCTTTGGAGGCATTTGGCCAATGCCTATGCTCCTTTGGAGCAACATTTCTAGAAGATATTCTGAACTCTTCTCAGAAACCCTGGTGGAATCAATACCCTGTTACCCAGAATAGCTAACTCAATAATAAACTATTAGGCTGTTGTTTTAACTTCCTTTCCAGTCTCATTTTTCCTACTTTTTTACTCCTGTATCCTAGGATCATGTGTCAAATAAGCTACATAAATGCAAGTTCTTGACTCAGTCTCTATTTTTGCAGGAACCCACCCTCAAGCCAGTATATTTGAATAATTTCATTTTATTTTATCTAAGGAAGCTGAAACTCAGTCCAAAGCAACACAGCCAATAAATGATGGAGCTATAATGGCAAACTTAATTGTTAAGATACACATCTCATGCTTTGATGTTGCACCACTTGAGATGATCGCTGAGTCTCTGTTTAGTTCTAATAATCTTTGAATCTATACATATTCATTTGCATCATTTTCTCCCTTTTGTATTATGTTTTCAATATCAAACATTTACTGAGTGCCTAGTACCATTACAGGTATAAATGGCAGGAGAAAAAAGGCAATACTATCTCTATTCTGAATATGCTCCCTACATAAACTGGAAGACAGAGAATCTGACATGGAAAGCAAAAGCAACAAATGCAAAAGTAGAGAACTGGGACTATACCACACTAAAAAATTTCAGCACAGCAAAGGAAACCACTAACAAAATGGAAAGGCAAACTACTGAATGAGAGAAAATATTTACAGTTCATATATCTGATAAGGGGTTAATATCCAAGATATATAAAGAACTTGTAAAACTCAATATATAAAAAGCAATCTTATTTAAAAATGGGCAGATATCTGAACAGATATCCCAAAAAGACATACAGAAAGCCAAAAACTATATGAATGATGTTCAACATCACTAATATCACTAATCATCAAGGAAATGCAAATCAAAACCACAGTGAGGTATCACTTCACATCTATCAGAATGTTTTTATTTTTTTGATAATAGCCAAATAATAAGTGTTGGCAAGGATGTAGAGAAAGGGAACCCTTGTACACAGTTGGTGGGAATGTAAATTAGTCACAGCAAGTGTGGAAAACAGTATAGAGGTCCTCAAAACCTCTAAATAAAATACTATAGGATCCAGCAATTGTACTTCTGAGTGTTTATCCAAAGAAAATGAAAACACTAATTCAAAAAGATATAGCACCCCCATGTTCACTGCAGTGTTATTTTTAACACCCAAGATATGGAAATAACCTAAATGTCCATCAATGGATGAATGGATAAAGATGTGATATATACATCATGTGATATATAAAGATGATGTGACATATATAATGGAATATTATTCATGTAAAAAAATGAAATCTTGTCATTTGTGACAACACGAGTGGACCTTGAGGGCATTATAAGTAAAATAAGTCAGACAGAGAAAGACAAATACCATATGATCTCACTTATATGTGGAATCTAAAAACAGAAACACAAAAAAACAAGCTCATAGATACAGAGAACAGATCAGTGCCATCCAAAGACAGGGGGTATAGGATGAAGAAAATGTGTGCAAGGACTAAAAATGTAGATACTTCCAGTTATAAAATAAATAAGTCATGGGGACGTAATGTACAACATGGTGACTATAGTTAATAATGTTGTTTGACATATTTAAAAGCTACGGAGAGAAATATCTCAAAAGCTCTTATAAGGAAAAAAGTTGTAACTATGTATGGTGACAAATGTTCACTATACTTACTGTAATTTCATAATATATACAAAATTGAATCACTATGTTGTATACCTGAAACTAATATGTGATATGTCAATTACACCTCAATTTTAAAAAGACAGACACACTATTATATTTGAATATTCAATAGCAATTTTAAAAACTTTTTTTCATTAGTCTGCTGGGACAGAGCCACCATTCTCAGAGTTATCAGCATAAACAAAAGGGCAACAGATCCCTGTAACCTAAAAGTAGATATTTTAACCTTTTCCCCTGATGTCAAGAGCCAAAAGTGATACTGGATATGAAATCCTCTGAGATTTACACCCCGATTTAAACACTGACCTTGCCTCAACTATTATTTGTCCCTTTCTTTATTTGCCCCAATACTGAGAGATGAAAGGACATGAGAGAAGCATCACCAATATTTCATTTCAGGAAACATGGAATTTGTAAAATAGCACTTAAAACACTCAAATCTCAATCATGTCCAATTTATCACTGCCATAATCGGCCTGATGGTGTTGTTGGAAAGCCCATATATCATTTTCTGCTATAGTGAAATAAAACCACCCATCATCAGCACCATTTCTGATTCATTTAAAAATACAGTAGGGGCACCTGGGTGGCTCAGTCGGTTAAGCGTCCGACTTGGGCTCAGGTCATGATCTCGCGGTCTGTGAGTTCGAGCCCCACGTCGGGCTCTGTGCTGACAGCTCAGAGCCTGGAGCCTGTTTCAGATTCTGTGTCTCCCTCTCTCTGACCCTCCCCTGTTCATGCTCTGTCTCTCTCTGTCTCAAAAATAAATAAACGTTAAAAAAAAAAAATACAGGACACTCAGAACAGAGCCTATTCATTTCCATGTTTCTCCACAATGTAAAAGACTATTCTGTATATACTAATATTCTTGAGTAGTTTTCAATGGACGTTGTTGGGAAAAGAAAATAATAAGCTTCATGACCCTGGTATTTACTACCATAAGCCAAGAAGGTTAGTCTTAGATTTATTGGTCTCACTACAATTGGGCATAAATTTTATATAAACTGCCCATTTATTGTATTCTTAAAACTGTTTTCCAAATGGATACGTATTATTTTCATTTCTGGGCCAGCCATTTTGCCTCACATTTCTGCCTTGTTCTAGTCACCTCTGTCTTTCAGTTATTGATCTTCATCTAGTTATTACTATTGGTAATTTTATGTGTTTCTTTGTCAATCTATTGTCCCCTTTTCACTGGTGGTTGTTAAAGTCTGTGACAATATTTTTTTCATGGATAAATTTCCAATGTCCTTCTGATTATGGCTTGCTTTCACCTACTAAAATGTTTCAGGCTTCCTTGAAGTGGGCAACAGGCAGAGGAATGTGGCTGCAGACAAGGAGAAGCTTCATTAGAGAACCACCTGATATCTCCAGCAAGTTAATTTGCTGAGAGGCTTTTATTTCTTTTATCATTACCTGAGAAAATAACATTATCTTATACAGTGAACTCTGTTTTTTACATGTCTTTAATATGGAACTGTAGTGATAATTTAAACTGAAGCACATAATAGACAACAATAATACGACGATATTCCCATATTTTATTTATTTATATCCCTGCCAACTTCCAAAATGATTTCATGAAACTTACCATAAAAGTAGAATGTGCACAGGATATTTAGAAAAACCAAAACCTATATAGATGTGAGAATATTTTCACATACAAAAGTAACAAAACTTGGTATGCCATTCCTTAATCTTTACCATCTAGAGAAACCTAAAATCTCCAAATAGATTCAGAAAGCCCACATTCTAACTAAAGTCAGATTACCACACAAAGCTGGCACAGCTGATTGGTTAGCAATGGATCAGGATAGAACTGCAGTCAGAAACTAATCTACCACAAAGAAACTTGGCATTATTTGAGATCTGTGGATTGAGAAAGGGAAGCAGATAATATAAAATCAGAAACAGCCACAGAGAACTAAGCTTCGGAGCAACCTACAAGAAAGCCTCCCCCACACCCAAAAAGGCATATTCCCTTTCCTCTCACATGCACACTGCTTGACATTTTCCTCTTAACACTTAATAGTAGCTGAAGTTCCAAAACAGAGGTTCATGGAGATTAATATGTACCACCTTTAAAATGCAAATAATTAAGAAGTGTTAAGTAATTATCAGTCATTCACACCGTCATCTTATTTGTTCACTTAGTTCAAAACAGAAAGAATTTCATATCTTCTCTAACGGAGACATGGAGCTGAAGGGTTGGAGTAGTAGCAGTAGAGACTGGAGTGAAGTAATTGAGGAACAAATGTTCCTCCTTCCCTGACTCAGCCCCACATACTACATCAGAGTTGTCGAGAATGACCGTGCCTCTGTCACCATTCCTCCCTTAAACAAAACCAGGAGAAATGAATAAATTCATACATACCTAAAATAAGTCACCACTTCTTGGTATGAATTCAGGTCCTCTGTAGTCCGGCCTCATAAACCAACATTTCTCAGCATTTGTTTGCCATCACCCTCCAACACACACGCTGTATCAGTGATTCTCAAAGTGTAATCCTCAGATCAGCAGCCCCAACACAACCCAGTAATGTACTGGTAGTTCGGAGTCTCAGGCCCACCGCCAGGTGTAGTAAATCACAAACTCTGCATCAGAATCAACTCTCCAGGTGATTCTCATGCAGATAAAGTTTGAGAGCCACTGCTCTACTCCATTATTATCCAAATTAACTTTATTTTTCTTTGTCCTTGCTTTGACTCACGTTCTTGCCTCTGTCCAGAATTAATTTTCTTCCCAACTTCTACCTGTAGAAACGTTACCTTTCAAGTTCCCACTAAAATGCCAACTCTTCCATGAAGTGCTCACCTGAAAATGGAGTTCAATGATTACTGCAATGTAGGAAAAGTGCTTAGTCAGCGCGAGGCACTTGGTAACCATTCAACTGGATGGCAGAACAGCAGCCTCTTCACAAAAGGAGAAAATCCATAAGTTGTGTGTTCATATATTCTTTACAGAGGTCCCTGTTTAAAAGCTGTTGTCTGTCATAAAGTCTAACATCTCCCAAGTATTGACCTTTTTTACTTTAGATTTGTTGTAGACACACCTAAGTCTTATTCTTCATCATTTTGAAATCTGTAGAAGAGTGGTTCTTAGTCTTTAGCTTTAATCAGGATCACCTGGAGGGCTTATACTAACCTAATTGCTGGGCCTCACTCCCAGAATATAATAATAGGCCTGAGGTTTTCCATTTCTAACAAGTCCTAAGAAGATGTTAATGCCCCTGGACTAGGAAAAATACATTGAAAATAATTGCTGTGGAATAAAACTTACTAAAAACTGACCTGATCACATAATTCACCAAAGGCACCTTTTAAACATATTAATTGCCCTATTTTAGAGGATCTGACTCAGTTTGGGCTGGAACCAAAACTGTGTGCTCAGTAAGAGCTCCACATGATTATATAATAAGGCATGTTTGGGAAACACTGCTATATATAGCAGTGGTATATATAGTTTTCTACCACCGCCTTTATTTTTATAATCATTTTATTTACTTACATAATCAATGGCAAAAGCACAGTTTTTATTATTTTATTATTTTTCTACTCTGCTTTTTTGATACTCCTAAGACCTGAAATATTTAATCCCTATAACTGAATACAACTCAGAATGAGGTAGATGTTTGGAAAAGGTACACAAAGAAAAGTATCTTTAATTGGACTGGGTGTTCAGAAATTTCACTCCTCCCAGATACTTCATCTTATTTTCGACAATGAAGACATTGTTTCACCACAGAAGTAAAAAATTAAATGGTCGAGAAGTTACCAGAAGTTTCAATTCAACAAGCAAACACTCACATACACATACACACACTCATGTGCACACACTGATGGGATAATGTTCAGCAATCTCAAGGTACTGACTAAAGAAGAAACCATAGCTCTTCAGCATAATCATATAGTGGTCTGCTGTGATTTATTAAATTCATCCTTTCTTTAATAGGTACACCTAATGTTCTAAGTGATGCATCCATCATGTTTTCCTTGAATTCTTCATTTTGTGGGAATTTCTCTGTGGCAGGGCCCTCTAAATCCCTCACAGTCTCGCCTTTTGAAGGCACAGTTCATTTCACTGACACCTGTTGCTACCAACCATGGACTGACTGTTCACTCTTCTTGGGATAAAAAGATCCTCCCTCACTCCTCCTCTGCTTGGCTCCACAGTTAAGTCCCTGTTTTCTCTGAAGGCAAACAGTGGTAATATATAAAATCCCACTCTAATTACCAGTTTCATTGTCAATTTTTGTTGATTGCTTAAAGGTAACAGAGTTAAGGGCTTGATATATAGAATTAGAAGTTGTCTGCATAGCATAAATAAGCCAGTCACAAAAGGACAAATATGATACGATTCCATTCATATGAAGAATCTAAAATAGTCAAATTTATAACAACAGAAAAAAGAATGGAGGTTGTCAGGCGCTGGGGAAAGGGGGATATGGAGAGTTGTTGTCTAATGGGTATAGAGTTTTGGTTTTACAAGATGTAAAAGCCAAGAAACAAAAGACAATGTTAACATTAGTTTATAAGTTTACCAACAGTTTATGAGAATAATTGTTTTTACATGCATTAGTATCAGGTATTATTAAACTTTTTGAATGTTTGCCAATCTGGTAGGTGAAAAAAGTATACTGTTGTCCTAATGAGCACTTGCTTAATTATATATCACACTGAGCTTCTTTTAAGTGTTTATTGATTTTTGAGAGAAAGAGTGTATGGGGGAGGGTCAGAGAGAGAGGGAGACAGAGGATTTGAAGCATGTTCTGTATTGATAGCAGAGAGCCTGAGGAGGAACTCAAAATTAGGAGCCTTAAGATCATGACCGGAGATGAAATCAGACACTTAACTGACTGAGCTACCTAGGAGCCCAACATTGAGCTTCTTTTAATAAAATTATAATTTTTCTATGAATTGCACATTTTTTTATTTTTCTGATTTTCTACTACAATGTCTGTGTTCTTACTAATATATATGAATTCCTGGAACATCATAGAAATCAGTCCTTTAATTATAAGTTAGTTATGCCAATTGGCATTGTATGAACTTGGGAGGAAAATATCCCAGAGTTTGGGACCACCATGGAAGAGATATGTAGAAGGAGAAACATTCAGGGGAGTTTACTGAGAGTCCAAGTTCTGCTGGATGGGAATATCAAGGGAAGGATGTGACAAAATTAAAAAAGTAAAAAAACAAAATTTCTACTAAGCATTACATAGAAGTAACTCAAATTATCTTGATTCACCAAGCAAAATTTATGAAAGACAAATGTGACCTTATAAAACAAACTCAGAGATTATAGAGTTGCTTACCTTTAAATGTTCTTGCTCATCTACTATTCAAATACATTTAGTTCTTTGTTTATGTAAACTAATTTTTTTTTTAATTTTTTTTTCAACGTTTTTTATTTATTTATTTTTGGGACAGAGAGAGACAGAGCATGAACGGGGGAGGGGCAGAGAGAGAGGGAGACACAGAATCGGAAACAGGCTCCAGGCTCCGAGCCATCAGCCCAGAGCCTGACGCGGGGCTCGAACTCACGGACCGCGAGATCGTGACCTGGCTGAAGTCGGACGCCCAACCGACTGCGCCACCCAGGCGCCCCTATGTAAACTAATTTAAGAGGAGGCAAAATAGGTCTCTAAATGTGGTACCACTGGTGGAAGTAAAATGTTACATTTCTATATGGGGAAATTCCCTTGAAATAGAATTTACTGACTTGAAACATTTGCTTTGACAAAACATTTTAAAGATTAGTCCTGTTACGCAACTAATGGCCACATCCACATGCATTAGTTAGTTCTTTTACCTAAACTGCTTTTTCTTGTATTTGGATGGACCAGGAGTACTGCTAATGAACTGCACAATAGGAGAACTTACTTAATTCATTATATGGACTCTTTAATATGCTTGTAATAGGCTGAACAGTCATTATAATTACAGACATATAAGGTATACAAGCAATGATACACTGATTACCTATGCAAATTCATGTAAACTACAATAGAATGGTCTGATTAAGTGAGCAGGCATGCAAGACTAAGTGAAGAAAAATCTTGTCCAGCTATTCAAAAGCCTTACCAAATGGTTTTAGTTTACAAAATAAAGCTAAGTAGTTTTTCTAGGAAGAAAAGCCATATGATGAAACCCATTTGTCATGTGTACTCTATGTATATTCTGGCATATATCAGAACACGTTTTTATAAAAAAAACCCAAATTCTATTACAGCCAAGATGGCTCATGGTTTGTTATCATTTTGAACCTTAAATTATGAGAAAAGTCTAACAATGTAAAATGATTAGTTGAAATTCATCATTTCTTCAGATATGAGTAATAAATTAGTAATATAAATATGAGATACCTTACTAAGATAATTCTTATGAAAACTCTAGCTCATCTTAGTTCTTAATAAGAAGTATATATATATTTATATATAAACGTTTATTCATTTTTGAGAGACAGAGAGAGACAGAGTGCAAGTGGGAGAAGGGCACAGAAAGAGGGAGACACAGAATGTGAAGCAGGCTCCAGGCTCTGAGCTGTCAGCCCAGAGCCCAAGGCAGGGCTCAAACTCACGAACCAGGAGATCATGTTGTGAGCCGAAGTCAGATGCTTAACCAACTGAGCCACCCAGGCACCCCTCATCTTAGTTCTTATTAATTAGCATTAAGAACCAGAACTAGAACATTCTTAGTTAACTAGCTCAAGTTAGCCCATATTGCGATGTTAACTATTTTTTATGACATTCAAGGAGTTCATCAAGATATGTTTAACTACCAGAAAAAGAGCTTCTAAATTAAATGAAATAAAAACTCCTTGGCATGTCTACCGAGCGGATTTCTCCAGTTTGTTTGTTTGTTTGTTTGTTTGTTTCTTTCTTTCTCTTTCTCCATCCACCACCCAAATTCCTCTCCCCCAAATTGCCATTCTCATCTTTTCATTTGGTCTCTATCATTCTGTTCCCTTTGCTTGAAATACACTTCCCTCCTCTTCCTAGATTAACTTTCCTCATCCTTCAGATATCAAGTGAAAATCTTCCCTGAGGCACCAGGATGGCTCAGAGGTTGAGCTTCTGATTTCCACCCAGGTCATGATCTCACAGCTTGTAGGTTTGAGCCCCATTTGCCTTGGGATCTGTGCTGACAGCTCAGAGCCTGGACCCAGTTTCAATTCTGTGTCTCTCTCTCTGCCTCTCCCCCATGTGTTCTGTCTCTCTCTCTCTCTCAAAAGTATATAAACATTAAAAAAAAAAGTCTTCCCTGACCCCATAAAGACTGAATTAGATGTCCATTCCATGTGCTCTCTTACTTTTATAATAGCACTTAATGCACATTACGTATTTCTTTCTTCGTCTCTTTTACTAGTCTCTAAATTCCATGAGGGCAAAGACTGTGGTAACCACCTGGTAGGTTTCCAATGAATATTTATTGGAAGCACAAATAAATATAAAAATAAAAAAAATTAACTAGAACTGTGCTGATCACCACCACAAAGATGACAATTTCCTGATATACTGAAACAGAAAAAAATCTTTCAATAGGAAATCTTTTAAAGTAATTATGAAGAAAGATAAACTTAGATGTAATTAAAGGACGAGAATTCAGGCATACATACTTTAAGGGAGGGATCAGGCAGAAGGATCATATCCGTGTCCCAACTTTATAGTGGAAAACTTTGGCCTCAGATATTTAAAAATATTTCTGCTTAATGATTTACATGATGGAATAATTCTACCAGCCTGAAATTTTTAGTGATATGACAGAAGGAGAGACAAACTTCTGGGCTCTGCCATAGAAAAAAGATCCAGGGTTGCTGGAAAGACTAATCATCAAAATGCTCTAGACTTCCTCCCCTCATTTTTTCAAGCTGACATTGAGTGAGAGGTCTTTGACAAGGAGACAGCAAAGAAAAAGAGAGCAGAAGTAAAATAGCTTAGGTGATTAGGTTGATGATGACTCACTACTTACTATTCATAATGTTAAATTAACCTATTGTTCTCCTAGTCTAGCACATGAACTGAACATTCCTTCAAATAGTTTTGGCATTCAAGGCAATTCAAATATCACATATAAAATTCCACTTGGTTGGCTCATGATCTCAAATAGAAATAGATGATGTTAACAAGTCCAGTTAATGTAATATGTTTATGGAAAACTGGACTATTTTACTCCATCAGAAAGCTCTGAATTAACAGCATAGAGAAAAGTTGATGAACAGCTTACTCTTGCCCACTTGCAATAGTATATGTTTTGTTTTCCCTGATCTTACACAAAAAAAGGAATTTAGAAGAGTTAGAATACTGGCCTTAGCGGTCTTCCTTCTATTCTCCCATCAATATGTGCATGTGACTATCTTTTATAACCATGGGAATATTTACATCCATTGGTGTTACACTGTAAACCATGATGCGAGAAGAAACAAAGATCAGCCCGTGTAATCAGCAGATTCTGAGTGACTTTCAGCTCCTATTACTACAAACCAAACATGACCAAACCAAACCAATTCACTTTGAAAGCCTCATAGTTCTTAGCTTTGGAAATGTAGAGTACCTAAGGTCTGAGTTTCACAGCTCCTCTGGGGTGGCCTCGATTTCAAACAATACTCTACTACTAAAAAGTTGTGATCATCCTGGTAGCAAAAAAAAATACTCTACAAAAAAGTAGATGGAGAAATCCTTATTTCTTACATTTTTCAGATTGTGTATTTTTAGAACTTAAAAAAAAACATTTTCTTTTCTATAAAAGTTTATTTATTTTGGGAGGGGAAGGGAGAAAGACAGGTGGACACAGAGAAACCCAAGCAGGCTCTATGCTGTCAATGCAGAGCCCGATGCAAGGCTCAAACTCACAAACCGAAGCATGAGATCATGACCTGAGCTGAAGTCAGATGCTCAGCCAACTGATCCAGGCAAGTGCCCCTCTATAGAAATTTCTAAGAGAAAAGTTTTCGATACAATGTTTAAATAATTTCAATAAAGTGTGCAAATTTACCAAGGAATGGAGAAAAGTAAAATGGCATTTGCTTTCCCATTAATTTGTTTTTTTTTTTTAATTTTTTTTTAACGTTTATTTATTTTTGAGACAGAGAGAGACAGAGCATGAACAGGGGAGGGTCAGAGAGAGGGAGACACAGCATCTGAAACAGGCTCCAGTCTCTGAGCTGTCAGCACAGAACCCGACGCGGGGCTCGAACTCACGGACCGTGAGATCATGACCTGAGCCGAAGTCAGCCGCTTTACCGACTGAGCCACCCAGGCGCCCCTCCCATTAATTTGTTTTAAGCTAAAAACATTTTAGAATGTGGCTAATACAATCCAATTATTTACAATCCTGAATATAGATAACTGATAAAGTAGACGCCCAAGTCCAGTGGTTTCTTTAAGATTTCACAAGTCTACTGCCACCTATTTAAGCAAGGTTATTCTGTACATGTTCACAATGTGTAAGTTAATTCCCAACATAAGATCAACATGTACAAAAACCCATTTGGAGAATAAGATATTTGCAAATACAGGTAAATAACAAAAATAATGTCCTTCAATTATTCAAGTTTATAATTGTGATGGTCTTTTACAAAGCAGTAAAAGGAAGGACTAAAAGGAAGTTAGAGAAGAAATACTCATTTAGTGCCATTTATTTCTAAGCACTACATTAGGCACTTAACGGGTTATTTCATTTATCTCTCGCAATAACTCTTTGAATTAGACATTAACATTCCATTTTTAAGACACTGAAACTGACAGTCAGTTTTAATTAACAAGTCCAATCTCCCACAGGTGAGATTCAAACTCTGGTCTGACTGGCTCTGAACAAAGCCCACGGATGCTTTCTCTACTGTGCGTGCTGCCCCGTAAATGTCCACTAAGTAATATTACTCTTAGTCATTCTTTTTTTTTAATTTTTTTAATGTTTACTTTTGAGAGACAGAGACAGAGCATGAGTGGGGGAGGGGCAAAGAGAGACAGAGACAGAATCCAAAGCAGATCCAGGCTCTGAGCTGTCAGCACAGAGCCCACCCAATACAGGGCTCGAACTCACAAGCTGTGAGAACATGACCTGAGCTGAAATCGGACACTTAACCAACTGAGCCACCCCGAAGCACCTTAGTCATTCTTTTCAAATAAGTCTTCAGCATGAGCAGAGACAAGAACAGGTACCACTTCATAAGCGTAAAGAGTGAAACATGCCACATGTTCCAGTTTAAATGCAAACTTCCTGAGAACTGTTATGGATACTCCTTCTCTGTTGAACCAGTGTGTCTTCCAGATCCAACCAAATCCTAGAGGACAGTGGTATTTGTCCTCTGTGTTTACAGAACATCTGTGTCCATCTGTGTTTACAGAATATTCATACCTCTCATTTAATAGAACTTTAAATGTTCTAAAAGTTCTAAAAATTTTTCTGTTGGATTTTTAATTTTTATCTTCATTAATTTTGTCCTGAATGCATGTACTATATTTTCTGGATTGGAGGCAGATTTCTATTCACTGACAGCCAATAGCTCTGGTACAAGTCTTATCCCTGGAGTAATTAATGCCATGAAAACCAGATCAAATGTCTTACACATACAAATGGAGTCTGTATTGTAGGTAAGATGTGGTTAAAAATAATTTCCTCTAGCTTATATGGATATGCTGTCCCCTCTCCTTTAGAGAATCTTGAGAATGGAAAAAGAGGAGGAATCTTAGGTTCTAACTCTAACCTTTGATATGTAAATAAATCTCTCCACTAGCCAGATAAGCCCAGAGTCTCCAGTTTTATAACTCCAAGATGTCTCCAAGGTCTCATGCCTCATCCCTCCCTAAGATACAAACACAAACCTCTAGAATTAGGTAAATCACTCTGGAAGTCTCACTACCTTTACAGTTGTAAATTTCTTTCCATAGCTTGATCTTTTAGCACAGGCCTCAAGTTTAAACAAAACTTGTTTAGAATGCCCCCAACTACATACACAGGGACACACAAAGATATTTTCTCTAAACAAAATTTTCTCTACAATAAATTTCACATTTACTGACATCTAATTTTCTTTTTCTCTATGTGATGAGATCCTTGAAAGGAAAAAAAAAAAAAACCCTTAGCTTTGTGTCTCCACAGTCCGGAATAGTACTTGGCACACAGTAATATGCTTTACAAACATAGTCCCAGCTTATTCTTATTTTCCCAATGTAAACATTTTACAATTTTTTCAACTTTAAAAAAGAAGTTTAAATCATCAGAAAAGTTGCATAAATAGTACATTGAAAACCCATATACTCTTCACCAAAGTTCTTCAACTTAGTCACATTTATTTTCTCCCTTCTCTCTTTCTCTTATTGCCTATATAAGTACATACAAATATATACTTTTTTCCCTGAACCATTTGAAGTTAAGCAATTCAACTTTGAATTTTTCAGCATGTATATCTTAAGAACAAGAACGTTTTCTTATATGACCTCAGTAAGGTTATCAAATTCAAAACATTTAACCTTGATACAATCGCATCTAGTACATACTAGTTTCCCTATTGTCCCAATAATGTCCTTTATTGAAATGCTTTTTATTTATTTTTCAGATTAAGAATCTAATCCAGATCACACACTAAATTTAGATGATATGACTCTTGTTTTCTTTAATCTGAAGCTGTTTCTCTCAGCCTTTGTCTTTCATGATATGTTTCTGGCAATAATAATAATAATAATAATAATGACACTCCTTTCACTCTCAAGTGTCCTAGCTTGAGGGAGAAAATGCTCCATGGTTATTGCCATGTTTCTGCTTGATTGGAGCTTTCTGAGCAAAAGACACTGGCACTTGGATTAAAAGATGACTGAACAGCAACCCTAAAGATAGAAAGGTGTATCTCCCCACAGCCATTTGTTTTCATTGCAGGGCAGTAGAGTGGTACCCTCTCTCCCTCTTCTCAGAGAGGATTTGTTTACATTCCAGAACAAAGGTCTTCTTTCTTCTTCTAAGGGGAAGATGGTCAGATAAGCCAGCTACCCTAAATAAGCTCCAAGCTTGATATTTCAGGATTCTGCTCCTGTGGTGCAAATCTGGTTCTTACCACATGGCCTGCACAGATTGGGGAAGTGAGAACAGCACAACATGTTGTGTGAGTACAAGTTCTGCCCTTGGATCCAGAGGCCTCATTTTTCTGCAGCATGTTAACTTGTTAGCTTGCAAGTCCAGATCCTTCCAAGTTTTACACTTAACAATTTGTCATTAAGCGTTTAATTTAAATGTTATGAGGGACATTAAAGGAAAAGGCCTGGTCCCTGATCACTAAGAGTTTATCATCTAGTAAGGGAAACAAACCTATATTAAAATACAAGGAGGAAAATGTGTGCTACGGTCAAAACTGGACTGTAAGAAAATGCAGTGAATTATTTCCATTAACTAAATTTCACTATCGGTTAATAAAAAGTCATGATAAGAAAGTAAAAATGAGTCTAGTAAATCTCACTGTCTCACAGAAAAATAATTTGTAGTACACAGTACTTGGTGGTGCAAACATACTTTAGCTCAACCTTTTAAATTCTAATACTTGTGCAAACTATTAGCCCTCATAATAAGTCAATTTGCATATTTGGTTATATTATACATTTTACAGTAATGAAATATTTATATATGCTTTGAGAAAATTTTGTGTCCTTGATTTGTAGGCAAAGGCACAAATGCACAGTAGTTGGGCAATGATTTGTCTATTAGGTTTAAAAGATACACATATTTCAAATAGCTAAGTCCCAGAAACATCTATATTTGGGGGAAAAAGTATCATCTGACAGTGCAAGAAAATTGAACCATGGTTTCAGATAGGAGAGACTAATTAAAAATTTCATTACATTGAGGTTTACTGATGGACAAGGAAATGGTAGAAAGAAATGGATAATGAATTCAGATAAGCACGTGTAACATAGAGCAACCAGAATAAAATCATTGAAATAACAAAATCGGATGTGCATAAAATATTCTAATGCCAGTCTTGGATGAGATATTTATTACATTTTATTTTTCAACTACAGAAAAATTAGTGCTATAAACTCAATTTAAACGCAATTATTGTGAGATATCATAATACAGACATTGTATAAAGTTTTATAACTAAATTACATTTTTTGAAAGGTAACCTTGCACCACTGATATTTCAGATGCAAATTACATAACTGTGATGGTTAATTTTATGTGTCAACTTTACTAGGCCAAGGGATGCCCAGATATCTGGTTAAACATATTTTCCTGTGTGTTTGTAGGAGTGTTTGTGGAAAAGATTAGCATTTGAATCTGTGGAGTAAGTAAAGCAAATAGCTCTCCCCCGTGTGGGTGGGAATCATTCAGTCTATGAAAATAGAATAGGATCTTGAAAACTAGGGCTAAAATATCTAACATATATGGTTCTGATATGTTTTCTCATAAAATGTTAGAGCTTTACAGTATTACCTGTAATACTTTTCAGCTACCATTTTTCAAAACTCCAGTTATCTTTTCCATTGAAATAAACTATCTGTCATGGGTAGAATGTATTATATCTTCCAGGCCAGCTTATCATGGAAAAAACAGATAAACAATTTTTGTGACATGAATAACTACCTTTTTTTATTGGGGTGATTCAGTATTTTCTGGGTGATGATATTGGTTATACTTAATCAATGACCTAAGTATAAGGGGGAAAACAAGAATGAAAAGCAATATCCTATGAAACATTGATAAATCTTAATAATATCAATGGCAAGAAGATGGTCAAAGGAAATTGTGGACAAGACCATTCTCCATTGTTTCTTCTCCTAAAGCAGAGAAATTACTTCTCTTAAAGTGAAAGGTAATGGTTGTAGAATATCAGAAAAGGAGAATCATTTAAAAACCCAGAAATGGAGTAAAAAGAAGTCAAAAAACTGAAGGAAATAGAGAAAGAGAAGGGAGGGAGGAGGAGGAGAAAGGAAGGGAGAAAGGGTGGGAGAGAAAATAGGAGGAAAAAGGAAAGGAAAGAGGGGGGAAGGACAAAGGAAGGGAGAGAAAGAGGAATGGAAAAAAGGAAGGAGGGCAAAAGGAGGAGGGAGAAAACAAAGAAGGAAGAAAGGAATATCTCCTGAATCGTCCATTACATTAAGGCAAGTTCTATTTTCAAGTTTTAAATCTGATCCGGACAGGTCCATTCAGTTTTAAGTTGATGTTTCTTGTCTCACGCACTCATCCCACTGCCCTTCCTGATTGCCTAAATGCAGCTAGAACATATAGAACTTCCCATGGCTTTCACTCCTAATTATTGCCCCAGCCCATCGTCCACCACCTGTGCATCCAAGGAGTCTCACAATGTAGGCCAAACACGTTTTCTTCCAGGTCTCTTTGACAAGGAGAAACAGCAATGATGGATACTTTTTTTAAATGATATGTAAATTAAAAAAATAATTGAAATAATAGAGCGAAATCATTTGGGGGATAGTTTTTGTTTTCTTCACAGCTACATTATTATTGGGAATCACTGCTTATTTTAAATGATATAGCATAAACCTATTTTACAATACTTTATTGACTTTTACAATACTTTATTCCCTTTTCTTAAGAATCAAATACCTTGAACACATCTGCACTTATTGGTGATTCATTCATTTAAAATACATGCGGTCATCTACCAAGTTCCTACCATACCAAGGCACCCTGCCCAGTAAAAGATGTACACAAAATTAAATGAGACTCTGTGATTACAGTTTTTTAATCCATAATAGTGTTATTAAAGTAAAGAGAAAGTAATCAGGCAGAGTCCAGCATCTGTTCTAAGGTAAAAATACTTACGAAAGAATATTTTCATGCCTAGTCTAACTCATCACTTAGGTTAAACAATGCACAATGGAGATTAATAATAAGAATACTTATATAACATTTTCTAAATGCTTTCTTGTGCTATTATCTAATTTAATCACAAGAAACAATAGATAGGAAAAGTCTTATTGCTGCTGTTTATAAATGAGGAAAATGAGAAAATGAGACAGATCTTGTTTATTGTTTAAGTCCACAGAAAATCAGTGGCAGAAGCAAGAGAAGCCAGGCTACTTGCCCGCTCCTTTTCCCACTATCCCACAATTTTATATATTTTTGTATATGTAACATCATCAGTACAGTTGCACTGAAAGAAAGTAATAAAATGACAAAATAAAGGCTAAATATTTCCCTATGACTTTAAAATAGAAGTCTTAGACACTCAAATACCCAATTAACATTAATGAACTGAAGTTACATTAAACCTCCCTCCCTCTTTCTGTCCTCTAGCGAAAATTTTAAGTGATCACATTCTTGTCCAAAGATCCAAAATATATAACTGATCACTAATTAAATAATATTATTTCTACTGTTTCCAGGATGATGGGTATATTAAGTAACTGTGATGGTGACATAAGGCAGTTTGAACAAAGTCAAATAAATAACAAAGCAAGAACTTGAGTACATTTAAGATACAAAATAGCGATTAAAAAATAAGTGTATGCTAATAGTCATTGTTTATACCTAATAATTGAATACGAATACTTTAAGTTTATTAAGGTCATATTAATTAGAAAATAATAGTTATTTCTATTTTCTTTTTATTCTGGTCCCTCCATAAATTATTACTCTAAAGTCATAACAGATCACTGACAGGATGTAGTGAACAATAAGAAACCTCAGCAAATGCATTTTTGTCAACTCTATGCTGATATAAGGTAATATTCATATTTTTCAATTAACACAGGGCATAGGCGGATTTTTTAAATTTGTGATAGTGAAATTGCTTGTAAAACAGAAACAAATGAAAATTATATAGAGGAAACTCTCTAAGTGAGCAGTATAAGCCAAGAGACACAAAAAAGAGAGAAAGCAAAACTCCTAACTTCCCTTTACCTCTGTCTATTGTCTGTTTCAAAATTCCAAGGTATGACTGCCTTACACCTTCTGGAAGATGTGCTCATGTGAAAACCTGAGGGATCCCATAGCTGCAACCTGTCAGGGCTTGGATTTAAGTCAGCTGCAGGTTCTTCCCTTGAGAATTAGCACAAGAATGACTTGACTTATGTATTTTCAATGGATGCAAATGTCAACCTTATCACCAAGGAAGACATATGGTACCCTGTTCTGAAAGCTGAATGCCTGTTCATAATGAATTCAACTCTCCTGCTGCGATCAGAACCTGGTGCAGGGAAAGGCCGAGGTCAATGTGCCTAGAGGGTTGCTTCAGCACCCCACGCAGTGCCTGGAGCTACCTGAAAATGTCAGTTTTCAGAACATCATTCTGCAAGTTGCTTTTACAAAAGTGCATAGCTAAAATAAAAGCAGAGATAAAAAAAAAAATCATTGAAATCTTTTTTTTTTTTTTTTGCAAAGAATATCATATAATGCAGGGTCATCCAGTTAATGTGAGAGTGTTTTTTGCTTTTTTCCCACATTGCCTTGAAATGTGCAGGGAAAAATTGCCAATACATAAATTGTAGTTAACATAATCACCATTGGATTTCAACTATTATGCTTGGATAGCTGCTGGGGTTGTCTGCTTCTACAGAGGTGATAATGTGGCCTAAAGCTTTCTTCCTACACAGTCCACTGATGAACAAACTCGGTCAAAATCCCTACTTTTGCCCTGAGGTCCATCTAAACTGTTCTGTTCCAAAATTACAATTCCATTGTATTAGTTTGCTCAAGCCGCCGTAACAAAACATTACAGGCTGGTGGCTTAACAACAGAGATTTATTTTCTCATACTTCTGGAGGCAGAAGTCCAGATGATCAAGATATCAGCAGGTTTGGTTTCTCATAAGGCCTGTCTCCTTGGCCTGCAGAAGGCCATTTTTCTTATTGTCTCTTTACATGGTCTTTCCTCTGCGTGTGCACCTCTATGGTGTCTCTGTATGTCGAATTTCCTCTTACAAGGACACCAGTCTGACTGGATTAGGGCCTACCTTACGGGCCCCATTTTAACATAATCAGCTCTTTAAAGGCAAATACCCAAATACTCTCAAATTCTGAGATACTGAGGGTTAAGACTTTAACATATGAATTTTGAGAGGACACAATTCAGCCCATAACATGCATCCTTGTGACATTACAAACTGCTTCCTATTATAACTGATCTACAGGCAGCTGTCAGGCTCAATCTGCAGGTTTATAAATCATGTTTCTGTTTTCATTCTGAGTATTAAGAAACTCAGAGATCAAATTAGTGGCCCTTGCACTAGTTTCCTGGTACAATTATTTCTCCCACTTCCTATGTCTTTTTATCTCGGGTTTTTATTTTAATACACCTATTGCATAATATCCTTAACTAGTAGATAATGCAGTATAGCAGAGCTAGTCAGGGTTTATAGCCTAGCTCTACTCACTGCATACTGAGTGATCCTAGCAACTTTCTCTGCACCAGTTTCTTCATCTGTAAAATGGGTATAGTAACAGTATATATAACTTAGAGTTGTTCCAGTTTAGTGAGTTGATGTACATCTAGCTCTTCGCACCTGACACATTTGTAGGCACTATGTAAGCAACTGTTATATGTAGGGTAATTTTATGTAACTCATTTATATAATATGATTTTTAAATATGATTTTTTAATGTATGAATAGAGAAGGAAGTCAATTTCTGACAAGTGATATACTTTCAGAATACCATCTCAAACAGATTGTAAATGCATACTTGTATTCAAAGATTTTTTAATCTTATAGTTTATCGAATCTCATCCTTATTCCACAGCTACATTTCCCTTGCATGTCCTTGTTTTATCTCTTTCCTTAGGATAAATGTACATTCTCTCACTTATCGCTAGAAGCCTCCTAGCTGCTTTGCTTCACCTCACCAACCCCTTCTCTGAGGCTACTACAGAACTTGTCACCTAACTGAACAAATACTATGTTATGTATGTTCCATGTGTGGAAGTACAAGCTTGAGAATCTCGCTGCTCTTACTCTCTCAGAGGCAGCAGGCTCCATTCCTCCTGCCTGGTGCCCTATGGTTGTTCAACTGTCAGTATCTATGATGATTGATATACTTTGAGATCTATTTTTCATTTCACTTTGGGCTACTCAGATTTGTGTCTGTAGAGATGATCTCCAGGCTTTGGTAGGATTTTCTTTTCTCAGCATTGCAGATGCGAGCCTTTTTTCCCTGTTACTACAGCTGTGTTCCCTCCATAAAGCAAGCAGCCCAGACTTCATACTGTGATTTTCAGAATAGGACAGAGAATGCAATAGATTCAGTGCAATTCAATTCCATACTCTTCACTATACCCCTTATACCCTCTTCTCAACTGATAACTTTGCTTCATATTTCACTGAAAATAAAAAACCAAAGAGGAATTTCTTATCTTCCCAGTACCAAAACCACCTCTGCCCAGGTCCTCTGCCCCTCTTCTGTTACAATAAGCTATCACTGCTCCTGTGTACAGATAGTCCTTCCACAGGTACCAGCACCACCTACTCAAGGTCTTTGATCCTCCAATGATCCCCTTCCCAAATGATAATATGTGATCATTCTCACCAAGAAGAAAGAAAGAGAGAAAGAAAGAAAGAAAGAAAGAGCCAAAAAACCCTTCCCTTCACCGCAACTCACTGTCCAGGGGTGTTATCTTATTTCCCTGCTTCCTTTTGTAGCCAAATTTCTCTAAAAATTTGTGTATAATCCATGTCTTCACTTCCACTTTCTCACCTCCCATTTTCTCTGGAATCCATTCTATCAAGAATTCAACCTCAACAAAACTTTGAAACTGACCCTCTTAAAGAAAACAGTGACTTCCCTGTTGTCATCTCCAAAGGTCAATTCTCAGTCTTCTTAACCTCTCAGCAGCATTGAACATGGCTGACCACTGCCGGCTCTTGGAATTTTCTTTACTTGAAAATTAAGAAACTCAGAGATCAAAATTAGATTCCATTTACTTGGCCTGTGCAGTGTAAACATCCTAAAAATAAACTTTAGAGTCAGGCAGGTATAAACACAAATACTAGATTTCTACACTTTACTGTTGAGCTTCAGCCAAATTATTAAACCTTTCTGAGCCTCAGTTTTTATATTTCCATAAAACGGGGATAAGAATATCTTTCCTGGAGGATGCAGTGAGTATTAAAGAGTGCTATAACACTTTGGCTTAATTTACAGCACATTGCAAGTACTTAATAAAAGATAAATATTAGCACTAATATTATTATTGCTTTATCTGCTTCCTGCTTTCAAACTTTTGCTTATGTCTTTACATCTGTGTAGTAAAAGTACTGTTTTTCTCCCTAACTTCATTCACCTGTGGAAATCCTACCACAGTCTTAAGACCCATCTCCAATATAGTCTCCTCCATAAAGCCTTCTCCTTGCATGCTTCTGAAAGAAAATGACCCCTTCTGTGAGCCCTTAATTACTTATTTTATCTATGATTCCCACAGCATCTGCATTATATTACTGTTATTCATGAATACATTTTATTTCTCCTACTAGCTTCAGGTTTCCAGTGGACGAGACTAGCTATGTAAAAGAAATAAGTTAAAACAATCCTTGTAGGTTTCACAATTTGGTAATTTCTCAAGTTTGAAAAAAGTTGGAAACATTTGGCTAATACGGCAATATTATGTAACGAAGGGCATATGAAAAAAATTTGAGCATAGAAGCAAACTTTGATAATGAATGGAATCCAGTGTTTCTAGCAAAATCAAATACTTGCAAGGTCCACATATGCCTATAAAGGTCTTTGTATATCTTCTCTGTACCCTCCTCATGTAAGTGACTCCCAAGTGATACCCAAGTTAAAGGAGAGAAAAAAATAGAATAACTAGTCAACAGAGGCAAGGGCTTCATGAAAAGTTGAACCAGGGAGATCGCTGGAAGGTGCCTGCCTTCTCTGTAGCATTTTTCACCCTCTTTATGATTATAGTGGGCTTTGTGAATTTTTAAACATTCTCTCTAATGGCAGTACCATAAATACCTTTTATCTACAGTAAACATCAATGGACTTCTGGGTATATATGGCCCTGACAGCTAGAACACTCTTTACTTATCATCTTTACTTGATACTGTCATCTATAGAAGGAGCATCAAGGTATTAGTTTGATTATTTCCTCCTTCTCTACAAGTGTATGTTTGACTACTGTTAAATTCATAATAAAGAGTTTGTATGGCCACTAAAAATTACCATGAAGAGTTACTTCTTTCCATTTAAGAAAGCAATCATGTATATATATATTCTGGTATTATGCAATCTCCACAATATATTCCTAAGTGAAAAACAAGCAACAGGGCAAACAGCCTATAGTGTATGCTCCCATATGTATGAAACGGGTATATGGATATATTATGTGTATAGATATAAACATAAATATATAAATAGGTAGATAGATAACTACCTATATTCTTGGCCATGTATAGATTGTCTTTTGAAAGATTCAGGAGAAATTGTTGAGTAGTAATTGCCCCTAAGTACAATTTAAAGGTCTGGAAATGAAACTTATTTTCACCATCACCATATGCTTTTTATTCTGATAAGTTTTCGATAATGTATATGCATTATTTTTCCATTAACAAAAACTTGGTTAAGAATAAAATTATGTATTACATTACTTTAGTTGGGACTGTGAGCAGATCCAAAACAAATGGATACCAGCAGTGAACATGAGGAGGTTATACATGAAAGTCCGTAAAGAACACTAAGAGATCCTCAGTATACACCAGTCTCCAGAGATTTCGATCAACCTCAGAGTCTGGTTTCCAAAGAAATTAAACAATTGTCTTCAATATTCTTTCCCAATTCTAAGTTTTTACTTAGCCTAATTTTTTTCCACCAAGAATATTCCTTCCTCACATTTCCATATGCCCTAATTCTACAAATGTTATCAAGGCCAGTGTAGTAGATTATTTACAAAAATGATCACAAATGATGTTTCCCATATACACATGGTAGTTCCCTTCCTTTTGAATAAGGCTTACTCTTGTGATTTGTTTTGACCAATAGAATGTGGCAGAAGTGAAACCTTGCCAGGTCTGGGACTAGGCCTTCTTAGACCTGGCAGCTACCACTTTCATCTCCTTCGAATCTAGCAAACATATAAAAGTCTGATTGTCCTGCTAGAGATAAAGGCTAGGAAGTGAGCAGAGACTCTGGAGGGAGAGAGACTACAAAGGACAAGAGAGAAAGGCAAGCCAACTCTGACTACCTCAGCTGAGGTACCAGTCATGTGCATGAAGACCTCTTGGAACCCACACCAGCATCACTTGAAGTAGAAACAAGCCACTCCTGTTAGCCCTGACCAAATTGCAGATAAATGTCTGTTGTTGTTAACTCTCCAAGGTTTAGAAATGATACTCTCAAATGGAAAAAAAATGGAAATGATCCAAACTACTCCTCTGCAAAATCCTGTAGCATCACTTTCTACACTGTTTAGAACAAAATATCTCTTACACTAAACTCTTATGTAACATCCTTAAGAGGGATTTACCGTGTCTTATTTATCTTTGCATTTCCAAGCCAGGACAATATTTTCTTGTATAGGACTCAACAAACACATTTATGCATGAGTGAGTGTATGTGTGTTCATCTATGCTAATCACGCACATGAACTCTATGCAGTTAGATAGGGACAATTCCCTCCTCACCAAAAGCAATCAATGTCTTTTTTAGCACCTTGGAGTACTGCTGCATCAACCAGCTCAGTCTAAGGTAGTGCTGAGGTATTCCTAACAGTATCGATATTCACTGCATAACAGCTTGAGTTATTGAGATAAAATCAACCATTAGAATGCATTTGTTTTTGGTTTACCTTCCTGCAGATACATTTTAAAGTAAAATCACTGTCCTGAGGTCAATTTTCCACTTTTTTACACATGCCTTAGCATTTTCCTATGGATTTTCAAGTATTTCACAGTGAAACAGATGCTTTTTTCTCCCAACATATGCATTCACAACAATGATGGTAGCCGCTCATATTGGCTCCCAGGAGAGTTTTAGTATATACTTCACAGCATGGCACTGGTATTGTGGCATGAAGGGAATAAAATGGAGACTACACAGTGGTATAGAGGCAAGCAATATGGAGCAAATATGGAGCAAACATGGGCAAGAAGGAAAAATACAGCACAAATTTCCAGGGGTGACAACCCAACTCCACTCTGACTATGGGCACCTATAAGTAACGAGGAGTAGGAGAAAAAGATTAGGAGCATAGCAAGGGGTATGTGGTCAGAAGAGATGTTCAGTGCCAGGTAGAGTGTGTCATTAACTGGGTATGTCAGTTATAAGTAAGTGGAAAGATATGGATGGCAGAAGCCCTGGCAAAGAGCTGGTAGAATCCTCCTAAGTTCAGGCAGGTTAAAACTGGCCACCTGGATCACAGACCAGGATCTTCCACAGATAACGAGGCCTCAGCGTAAGGGCATTCTTGACGGGTTGCTGTATTCTTTGGGAAGTGAGTAGGAGGTCAAACTTTCAGCAAGAGAGCTTTTTTTTTAAACCTCCAGAATAGTAAGTTTTTGTATTAAACTCTAGATCCCTTAACCCTTCTGGCATGAAAGAAGAGAATACTATTTTTGACTATCATAATTGGTGATGACAATAGTTACCACTTATGGTTGATTACTATATCAACCCAACAGGTAGATAATACCTCCTTTTCTGGGTGAGAAAACTGAGGTCATGAGAAAGGCACTTAGTTGTCCAGGATTTAAACATAGGTCTATTGACATTAAGCTCAGGCTCATTCCAGAGCACTTCCATCCTCCTGAGAACTTCAGCTACTCTCCAAGACCAGGCTCCAAGATATTGGAGTGAGGAAGCTTGAAGAAGAGGACACTATTACTAACAGGGTTTTGTTAAGCTTGAGGTAGGGAGTGACATCTATATTAATATCAAATACTTGTCCCATAAGAGACTGACATACTATGCCTAAAATGATGGGTTCTGAATATAAGAGAGAAGAGATAAAATTATAACACTGTGAACTTGAAAAATAGTTTTATGAAGAGAAACATGGCTGCTATAAAATATATATATGCTTATATACATATAAAGAAACCACTTTTTATTATTTTTCAAAAAAATTTTTTAACATTTATTCATTTTTGAAAGACAGAGAGAGACAGTGCGAATGGGGAAGGGGCAGAGAGAGAGGGAAACACAGAATTCGAAGCAGGCTCTAGGCTCTGAGCTGTCAGCACAGAGCCCGATGCAGGGCTCCAAGTCACGAACCGCAAGATCATGACCTGAGCTGAAGTCAGGTGCTCAACCAACTGAGCCACCCAGGCACCCCAAGAAACCACTTTTTATATCCGTTTAGAACTAATTCCGGGTACATAATTAGAAATGTAAGATCTAATTCTCTGTATAGATTGAATGTTTGCGTACCCCCAAAATTCCTATTTTGAAGCCCTCTCAATGTGGCTGTATTTGAAAATAGAGACTCTAAGGAAGAAATTAAACCTAAATAAGCTCATAAGGTCAGGGCCCTGATTTGATAGGATTAATGAACTTACAGGCGAGACATCAGAGAGTTCACTCTTCCTTTGTGTGAAAAGGTTACAAGAGCACAAGGCAAGACAGCACCCACATACAAGCCACGGGAAGAGATCTCAGAATGAAACTTATCTTCTTAGCACCTTGATTTTGAACTGACCAGCCTCCAAAATTATGAGAAATAAATTTCTGCTGCTTAAGCTACCCAGTCTATAGTATTTTGTTAGAGCAACCAGTGCTGACTCAAGCATTCTTATGTCCCAGAATAATGAAGAAATAAAAGAACTTGCTCAATTAACACAAGGGTTCCTTGTATACATAGAACTGCTCATATTTAAGTTTCTGTCTTCCTTCTGGTTTGCAGTAATGTGGACAAATATGGATGTTTCTTCTCTAATTGACACAGTAGGCATCCTAGGTCTTCAAAAAATACTCATCTTCATTTCTTTTTGAAATATTATTCTTTTAGGAGTCAGCTAAATATTAACTTCCTTCAGTATTTCAGAGCTTAAATTTGGAATAAGATAACCAGGATTCTGATCATGGCTCTGTCACTATTATCACTGAGCAAACTCCTTAATTGAGCCAAGATTTGATTTCCCTGTGTTTAAAAAGGGACTGATGATACTGACCCCATATATTTGCACTGCTACCACTCCTTCTACTGTGACTATTCCTACTACAGACACAATTGCTCCAAAAAGAAAGCCATGTAAGTAGGTTTACCTTTCTTTTACAGATGAAAAATTTTAGAGGCTAGCATCTTAAGTAATGCAACTGGTAAGTTCTGAAAAACTAGGATAAAAATCCAGGTTTGGAAGGTTTTCAAAAAGGTTACTCTTAACCAGCAGCCAATACTGCCTATGATAATGGAATGAGTTCATATCTGTAAAGTGCTTGGTACAAAGCTGGGAAAGACTGGGACCTCCACAAAGCATTCTTGGAGCTATTTTCCTCCACAGTGAGGCCTTTTCTGCCCTCCTCAGTCATTCACTCCTCTCTGCTTTCAAAGTGAATGTTAGTCCACACGTACATATCTTTAGCTTTCTGTACAGATATGCATTGAAGCACCTTTCTTAAAATTAAGTGTATACCTGCGTCTCCATCAGATCATGGGCTGCTGGAGAATAAGAGGCTTTATGCAAGCCTGTTTCACAGCCCCATCTTCACTGCCTCACTCCTCTACCCAGAGTTGTCTTGCTCTTTCAAGACCCGACTTTACTTTAAACATACATGTACCATAGCACCTATCACATCACAACTACTCACACTGATGCCAGTCTTTACACAAAGGCAAGAAATTCATCAAATTCTTTTTTTTTTTTTTGACATTTATTTATTTTGAGAGAGAGACAGTGTGCCCAAGCCAGGGAGGGGCAGAGATAGAGGTAGAGAATCCCAATACAGGGCTAGATCTCTCGACCATGAGATCATGACCTGAGGTGAAATCAAGAGTCAGTTGCTTAACCGACTGAGCCATCCAGGAGCCCCATCATATTCCTCTTTACACTTTAAGTACCTTCCAAGTTTTAGGAACATAATAAATATCAATGAATGAACGAGTTGATAAGTGAATGAAGGCATTTTATTTAGATTTCCTGATAGTGTCTTTTCTCTTGCATTCATTCAATAGCGACAACTGATAAAAGCTCTAATTAAAATCCCTAATCCATGTATTAAAATATAAACTGGAAATCGATCAATTGGTATAAAACATTGTTTATATAACTGTACCAAGTTTTATTTTAGATCATTATATGTGAAATAGCAAACTCCAGAGGATACAACAAAAATACTCTTGTTTCCCTTTGGTCCATGAGTAAATGAAGGCTTAGAGAGATTATGCAATTTGCCAAAAGTCCTAGGGTTGGCAAATGATGCAATTTGTCCTCAAGTCCAATTCTCCGATATGAAGTCTGCATTTCTGCATAAACCAGAGCTATCTTTCTTGATATATTACTAAGAAAAGATCTGAAAATGGCCACCAAAATAAACCTGATTTAAGCTGAAAAGCTAAATAACGGGGGGGGGGGTGCGGAAAGGGAAAAGAAAGACAGGTTGTGGGTTTTTTTTTTTTCATTTAAGTTATCCAGGTAAGATAGGTAAGATACTCGGGTTTATAATTGTGTAAATGGCAGTTTTGCAAATAAAGCAGCTTTTTTCTTCTGTCCATCCATGGTTCTGGGGAGTGGATGCCTTGTACTTTTACTGCCTAATGCTGAAGAAGAGAGATACACAGGCTCCCTGGACACAGAGGCTGTGCTTAGGCATTACTTACTGTGCTCAGGGGCAAGTCAGCAGCTACACATGACTATTTATTCTCCAACCTACATGGTGGTTAATTAATAATGGAAAAAATTCTTGAAAACTGGGCTCAAGTTGTTTAAAAAAAACACCTCTGGATCTAATTTTGCATTCATGGTACTTCTAAAATAGTGTTATAGTTAACACATACTGAGAATAAATCATTCTTCAATGGCATAATTTTTATTAAGTGGTAAACTTCATCATCTAAAGCTATTCTAGAGCAAAATCATCCTGAAATTTGGTACCTAAAAGGAAATTATTTCTTAATTCCTGAAAATTAGCTTATACAGCTGTTCTGACAATGCCATTTGAATATTTGAAAATATATTATGGAGAACAATAACTCATCACCCCCATAAATTGTTTCCAAACAAATTAACCCAAAATCCATTAATGCACCAGCTGTTGCAATTAACCAATACATCTAACTTGCTGATTTGGCATTTTGGAATAGAGGAGACATATAGGGAAGCTGAGAATACTTGTGGAGAATACTACAGAGATGAGCTCAATTTCACATTCAGGATAGGAGGCAGGGGAAGCACCTTGCACCACTATATAAGCAAACCATGCACATTTCCATGATGGCCAACAGTGTTTGCATTTACAATTCAGAATGGTTGAGACCTGAAGACAAACATGGGGTCTGTGCTTGCCACATCACAGTGGGTTGGCCATGTTAATCAGTGAGGGTGACTGTAACATTTGGTGATGTTTCATTCCATGATGTTTCAAACCATAAACCTGCTGCACAGAAGCAGCATGTTTCTGCCTATGCTATAGTTCTTCTTTTGGATCTCTCTCTAATGGGCTGCTTCCACGGAGCCTGTATCTCCATGTAAAACAGTCTGTTTAGCATTTCTAGGCTGCTAAGACCTGCTAAGCATGTACTGGATTTGGTTGTTATTGTTGTTGGGTATTGTATTTTTCCCCTTTGAACTCATGCTCTGCTAAGAATTGCAGCTAAACCTACATGTGTAGAGATTAAAGGCAGATCTGCTGTGGCTTTTGAACATCAAATGGCCAGAGTTGTATACGACTCAAGTAAACTGCGTGGATCTTTTTTTCCCCTTCATGCTAGAAAACCTCTACATTATCTTTCTTGTTGTGACTTCCCTCTTGCACCCTCCTGGTGATGCCAGATACCCATCACTAGTGATAAACACTATTGCCATAGAGTATGTGTTCTAACCCATAGCAAAAGAGTAGGTGGGGAGTAAAGATGGGAGGAAAGAGGTAGAAGGAGGACTGACATGATAGGGAGAGAGGGAAAATCTGAATTGACCAACTAAAGCTTTTGAGAAAAAGGCACATGCATATCCTGACAGATAAGGATTATTTGCAGAAACAGTTCTGTTCTGAATCCCAAAATATGATTAAAAGAATGATCTGAATTTGATACAGTTTCTCCATATTAAAGAAAATTTCCCGGGGCGCCTGGGTGGCTCAGTCGGTTAAGCGTCCGACTTCGGCTCAGGTCACGATCTCGCGGTCCGTGAGTTCGAGCCCTGCGTCAGGCTCTGGGCTGACGGCTCAGAGCCTGGAGCTTGTTTCCGATTCTGTGTCTCCCTCTCTCTCTGCCCCTCCCCCGTTCATGCTCTGTCTCTCTCTGTCTCAAAAATAAATAAACGTTAAAAAAAATTTTTTTTAAAAAAAAGAAAATTTCCTGTGGAAAGTGAGCTTTTGTTAAAAAACTTTTGGTGAAAAGAAGAAACCAATGTGAAGCAGCTGCTTCAGTAGAATATGATTTATCACTTCACTTTAAGGAGAGGAAGCCCAAGTAGCAAACCAACGTAAAGAAGCCTCATTCTGATACAACCTTTGGAACCTTGAAGGTGAACCACAGAATCAGTGAAGGTGCTTCCCATTGAAGTCCCTGATGTTATTAAACTTGAACCTGTGTCTCTTCTCAGGAACCTTCAGATTCAGTTTCACAGACAAAATGATGTGAAGGATATGTTGTTCTGTGTACAATGAATGCTCAATTAATGTTACTGACTTATCAGTTGAGCCAAAAAAAAATTATTTCCTGTGAGTCCAACAGAAGTCTAAAAATGTGAAGGTAAAATATATTTTCCTACTGTAGAAATTCCCAGAATTTAAAGTCTTTCTAATTAGCACCCAACTGGCAGGACACCAATTTGAAGTCACTGAATTAAGCCACTTAATGTTTTTGTAGTATTTCTGAGATCTTTGTGTGCTCTAGATTTTCTCTAGTTCTGGTTTTAGTATTTCTAGTTTTCATATCATTCAAGGAGCTCAGAAAATTCTTACTTCATCTATTTATCCACCCACTGCTCTCCTTACTTACTTTGTGTCCATTTCCACACTGGAAGGAGGGAGATCAGGTGCTGTTCATCAGGCTCAGCCTCCTCTGCACCCATCTACTCTATGTCACCACTTTTGCATTTGCTCTGTTGCCACCGGAATGCACAGAAGTCTCAGAATGGATTTTTTCCTTTATCCAAGCTTAGAGGTTTAATATGCATAGCCAGTTTAAAATCTCAAGGCTGCAAGTAGACACTAACATGATTGCAGAATACACTTGTTGCATCAGTTGCCCTTATAAGAGAAGTTTCTTGGAGACAAAAACAAAAAACAAAAAACCTTGAAGAGATAGATGAAGTCAATCAAAAGTGGTCTTTAATTAGCATCTCCCCATGCAGATGTACTTAGCTAAAGCTGATTCCAACCCTCTATTAAAGAACCATGGTCTACATGATCAGGTTTTACAGATTATTTTTGAGAACTCTGAGAAATGGTACACCTTAATCTCCGAAGCCCACAGCTGCCAAGTTCTTGTGTATTCTTCATGACCTCATTTCAAGTTTCCCAAATGCAATTAAGGTTATTGGAGTAGACAAGAACCATTGTGTTCTGTCAAATGGTGGTTTCCTACTTGATTAAGGAAAGCAAGCCATTTGTCCTGAGACCCTTTCCCTCCTTTGCCAACTGTCATGAGCATTTGTCCCAGGCACTACCTCTGTGGCAATCAGTACCCATGGCTGTATTTAACATATTGGAAAAGTCACAAGAATACCAATGCCCAGAAACATACCTGCCACAGATTCTGAAACTCTTCAAGAAATCCTACAGAAGTATTTTTCCTACTGGAATTCTATTTTTATGTTAATTAAACATACATTCTAATTAACTGAGGCCTAGAGACAACAGGTTTCCTGAAACTGCAGTCCTACCACTGCAAACACTCTTACATGGGTATGCTGGTGAATCACAAATTCTAGCTATTATGGGAAGAGCACTCTATTAAAGTCAGGCTATTTTCTCCATTCATCTTTTTAAAAAATTGTACAATATATTAGTCTCTACAAGGATTCATTTTTAAGCCTAACAGAAGTTGTTAAGATATCACTTACAGTACCATTTAAGTGCTTACTGCTGAATCTGTAGCCTTTGAACACATACTGAATTATGGCTGTGTCAAAGATGCACATCCCAGCCAAAGGGCAGCTGTGGGAGGGAGCCTGGGGAAAAGCAGCAGAGTACCCCATCTATATTCATTTGTTTGTCTCTACTTAAGTTGATTTTAATGTCAGAGTTTGCTTACACTTTTTAAACTATGTAACATATTTCAAAGAGACAGCTTCAATTTTCAAGTAAAACAGCAGATAATGGCATCAGGGATGCCTGCAACCACAAAGGAAATATACATAAATAGGACAAAACGCGAGTTAAACATTTGCATAAACAGCCAGGTGGAAATGAGATTTCAGATGGTCCTCTTAGTACCTGGGACTCACTCAGTCCTGTATGTTTTAGGATACTTTCTTGTCATTAAAATCACATAGCATTACTATTATCTCTATTACACATGCTCATCAGTTAAGAAAAAACTGAAATATTAAGTAATTTGCTGGAGACTACTTAGCAAGACAAGACAAAGATATGAAGGCCCTGTCCAGAGAAGAACTAAAATATTTTGCTACTTCAGAAACATGGAATACATTAATTACCTAAGATTTTGAAATAGGGGTTCAGATTCAGAGAGGCTAAACAAAGTTTGGTTTTGAACTAAAGCTGCATGAGACAAAAGCATGGCCTGCCTTATTTACTACTATGTCATTAGGACCCAGTATAATGTAAGGTTTTTGAATGAAATAAAAAAAATTAATGAAATAATCAATCAATCAATCAATCAATCAATAACAAATGGAGATTTCTGGCCCAAAGAAACTTGATGAGCACATTCAGTTAGAGTTTTAAGTGGGTATCTGGGAAACTGGGAGAACATGTTCTCTAGTTTAGGTTTTCTCTACCCAGTACATTTTTGGGGTTTTTTTTGGTATCTGTCTTGAAAGAGAAGGAGAGGAGAATACTTCTGAAAGGGCAATATATATGGGAGAAAGGATAAGTTTCATATAAATTAAACTCATGAGACTTTACAACCAGACTTGGCTGTGTAACTTCTGAAAAGGGCTGACCTTTCTGAGTTTCAGTCTCTGAAAGACAGAGAAACCATGACATGCCAAAGAGAATCAGCAGAGTGAAGAATAAGATGAGAGAAAGTGGGCTTGGTACAACCAAGCTCCTTCGGGCCATTACTGTGGCTGGAGTTTGGGTCTTTTTACAAACTAAGAGAATGGTGAGTTCATGCCAAAGATGACTGAATTGCCCTTCCTATCAGCTCTCCTGGTTGTAGGCAAACAAGAGAGAGGCTGCAATACCTAGCACTGTGTGGTGATGGGCTAGGGGTAGAATTAAGAATGGGGTAAAGATGAAACTGGATGATCACCAGAAGGAGAAAACTGTGGCACTGAGGAGAAAGAAGGGGAAGAAGGGTTATGTAAAGATATTTAGATTGGGTTCTTAATATGTGTGGGCCTCAGAATCCTCTGAGAATCTGATGAAAACAATAAATATTTGAACCAGAAAAATATACCTACAAAAATATCCTGCATATTATATTATTTCAGTTCCAAGCACCTTCTTAAAGCTATCCTTTTAGGACTCCTGCATCGGATGTCTAAATAGACCTTTCCATCTTTAACAGCTATGATCCTATAAAATATATTTTTAACCTGATGGCATTTCTGGGATATCTTGAAGTCACATCACAAGGTATTATTACTCTTAAAATGCCAGCACAAAATTATTTTTCTGTCTTATGTGTGCTTTTCAAAGCAAAGTCTGGAGATTTCCTAAGCATACTTTAAGCTTTAGAAGTAAGGAGGCAAGTATGTCAAAATTCCTAAATCATCATGGAGCGGCAACTGAGAATGGAGATTATTTTCAGATGAGTTTGAATCCTAGTGTTCCCACTATGTGACCTTGGAGAACTTCTCTTGTGCCTCATTCTCCTCATTTGTAAAATAAAAATAATAATAGAACCCATTTCAAGGACTAAATGAGTTGTGATTACTCAATGTGTTCATACATGTCAAAAACTGAGAATAATATCTGATATATTTTGAATTATCAGTACATGTTAGATTGAGAGCAGCAGTGTCATTGTTCTGCTGTGTTTGGAATAACTGCCTGACGCCCATCCAGGGGAAGATGCTATCTGAGGAGCCCTACTTCACCTCTCAGCCAACATCTTCTGATAGCTCAGCATGGTATACCCACAGAGCTGCTCCAAAGTGCTCTTGATTGTCTAGCCATAAATTCCTAGAATGCTTGTCTAAAAATTGGGGCTTCGGTGCCCACCTACTACCCTCAGTCTTTAAGCTACTATGGATCCTGACTTGGAGCAAGTTGTGATTGCAATAATCATGTCCTTGTCCATACCATCCTATGGTATCACCCATGAGTCTAATTAGTGTCAGTTTAGCCACCCTATGTATCACTTTAAAAACACAAGGTAAATGAGCTTGGTGCATTTTTAAGTGTATGCAGTAATTACTGTTCTGCTACCTACTTTACATTAGAGCAGTTTTAGTTACTTACTGGGATTTAAGGACAGCCCAGAATTCATTTCACAGTTGGAAGGATAACATAATGTCAAACACTCAGAAGGTGTAAGACACTGTGAATATTGTCTTCACTCTAATAGCCCCAACCCCTGGAACTGAAGCACATGACCAAAGCATTAAGTCATTTTCTGAAATCCTGCTGCTACTAGCTGACTCCACAAACATGCACTTAGCCATATTCTCCCTGGGCTTGCAATTCTGTGGTTGTAAATAGATACCAATCGAAGCTATATTAACTCTTTCAGCTATACCTCCAGGTCTGGCCACTGAACAGAAGGTATAAAAGCAGCAATTTACTAAATGGATTTGAATTATTCTCAACGCTACTCTTGGAAAATGATGGTAAGCCTTAAAGGACTTCAAAGGTTGTAAAATAAAAAAGAAGGAGTATGAAAAAATTACATCATGTAGGATTTCTGTTAACAATAAGAGCAGATACTGATTTTATGCAAGCTGTGCAGCAAGACATGTATGTTTCTTACTGTAAAAATAACTACATGAAAGACTTAATGGGTGCAATAGTTACATGGCTCTAGTTAGATAATTAATTTCCTCAATGACGTTTTTCTCCAAACCAAAACTGTCAATTCCCGTTCTATTACTTTTAAATATGAATAAAGTATTAACCATGACATTAGATTCCAAGTGACATAGATGACTCATAGGCAGTTGTGGAAATTATCAGAATATAGTCAAACACTCAACAAGTATATATAAGCTACATAACAAATTAGTAAGACAAGAACAGTCAAACATTCTTATGGGAAATCAAAAATTGTTCTCATGATTGTTGTTACCTCTTCTTGAAATTTACCACTTGAAACCCTGGAAATAATTACATCCCAGGCTCCTAATTCCCGGCTCCATAATTTGGTCAATTTTGTGGTGTTTGAAAGACCTTCATTTAGCATCTTTGAAATTTCATTAGAATGCTTTTACAGTCTCTCCCAGGTCATTAATAAAGGCCTTCTAAGGGGCCAGTCATCTGTCTCACAATAACTACTTCCTCCAGACTCCATAGAGGGTTATTTATTAGCAATCTCTGTGGTCTTTCAATTCTTTTTTATAGGAGTTTTTAATCCCTAGTAACATCTGAACAAAACGAAACTCAGAAAAACTTCAAATAGAGAAGTTTTATCTTGATTTAAAATAGACTTAAATTTTGTGGTTTTGCCAAATTTTGCCAAATTTTGTGGTTTCATTGATCCTTCCCAACTTTCCTCAAGGTATCACTATAAAACAAGAATGAGTATTCTACTATTATCAAACTAAAAAACATCTAATGACAACAGAAGAGAATTTTAGATGACAGTTAATCTAACAGGTTTTGTATTTAATTGGTATCCCAAGGCAAGTCATTCAAACTGCTCACTAATACAGTGGTTTCCTTTCAGACTTTATTTTTACTAAAAGATTATCATATTCTAACTATCTCTATAGTAGGCATATGTTTTAAGATGAAACAATACATGAGTTAAAAAGAAATATTACTTGAATTGCTGAAATATTTACCTTTTCCAGTGCTTGACACATAGCAGTAACTTAATGGGGTATCTTAAAGTAGGTCTTTTTTAATATGGATACGTCTAAGCAATAACATAAGAAATACCACCCTGTAGTTAGATATACCATTAACTAATTTTAGCACATTATCAAGAGTTAGACAACTATACACTTGAGGTAATAGTCTACCCAAGAGCATTCTCACTTCAGACACTGCTCATAAGTCTGGGGGTCCCCAAGCCTACCCTTACTTCAGATCAATTAGCCACAAATTGAGGGTTCTCATGATCTCCTTCAGGCTTGATATTTCACTAGAACAACTTACAAAACTCTAGGATGCACTATATTTATGATTACAGCTTTATTATACTGAAAGAATATAAATTACAATCAGTGAAAAGAGATGCAAGGCAGAATCTGGGAGGGGTCCAAACATAAAGCATCTGATCAGCATCTCCTATGGAGTCCTGGATAATGTTAACTCCTCTGGCTATAGTGTGTGATAGCACAGGGTATCGCCAACCAGAGAAAAATAACCTGAGCCTTTGGAGTCCAGAGTTTTTACTGCGGATTGATCACATATTGCCAATGTAGCTGTCCTTTTATAAATAGCCCCTCACTGACACTTAGGCTAATAATGTTTTTACTCACCAGTTCCTTAGGAAGTTGGAACTATATGGAATGTTCCCCATCATACATCACACTGTTAGACTGTCCATGGCAAAAGCCCACAAACAAAGACCCTTATCAGACAGGTCATTCCAAAAGCCTGTAGATCAACTCCAAGCAGCCTACTTAGGTGATGTTAACCCTTCGCTGTATACACATCATTGTTTCCTAATGGGATGTTGGATATTGGATAGAAAAAGGATATTAGAATGAAAACTTGCAAACAAATCTTCCATAATATTTAGGAAGAATTACATGCATCAGGTATCATATGCAGTTTTAGCCAAAGTCAAAAAGTATAAAGGATGAAATGTAGCAAAAGTGATTAAAATTTGTTTAAAGAATCAAGCATACTATTAAAATAAAAGGAACTAAAGGAAACTGATCCTGAAAAATAAAATAAAATTAAGAATGAGTCAAAAACATTCCCTTAAACCAAACCTAATTTTATCTTGCAGTTATTCAGATTTATGTAGGGCACACACTTTATTTCTAATACTTACCAATATGAGATGTAGTTTCAGGGTACTGAGTAGGGAAAAGTAAATTGGCCCATGTGAGAATAAAGTTTATGCCTTTAGCTGAGCTTTTCAACCAACTGATTTTTAAAGAGCCACAAATGTGTGGACAGCAAAAGAAAATTCATTTAAAAATAAATATATTCCTTGAGTGAAAAAATAACAATATTTAGATAGCTCCAAAAGATGTAATGCAACCTCAATTTAGAGAGAACTTTTAAAATAGGATAAATAAAGCAACGGTTTTGGGGAAGCAATGAGTAAGAAGTAAATAAACTTCAGGCCTAAATTTGAACCACATAACTCTCTGGACACCTGGAAAATATATAATTCTATAAATTTCTAAATAAAACAAAAGCAAGAATCTCAAATCAGACATAAAGTAAGTCATTGTTAAATAAACTATCTGAAAAAATAAATAAACTATCTGAAATAGAGTAAAACCTTTGCTAGAAATTTCATAATAAAGAATGTAGCAAGCATTTAATTTTTGATATTACTTCTTTTTATAATATATAATTTATTGTCAAATTGGTTTCCATACAACACCCAGTGCTCATCCCAACAAGTGCCCTTCTCAATGCCCATCACCCACATTCCCCTCTCCCCTACCCCCCGTCAACCCTCAGTTTGTTCTCAGTATTTAAGAGTCTCTTATGGCTTGCCTTCTTCCCTCTCTGTAACGTTTTTTCCCCCTCCCCCTCCCCCATGGTCTTCTGTTAAGTTTCTCAGGATCCACATAAGAGTGAAAACATATGATATCTTTCTCTGCCTGACTTATTTCACTTAGCATAATGCTCTCCAGTTCCATCCACGTTGCTACAAATGGCCAGATTTCATTCTTTCTCATTGCCAAGTAGTATTCCATTGTGTATATAAACCACATCTTCTTCATCCATTCGTCAGCTGATGGACATTTAGGCTCTTTCCATAATTTGGCTATTGTTGAAAGTGCTGCTATAAACATTGGGGTACAAGTGCCCCTATGCATCAGCACTCCGATGTTACTTCTTAATAAAACTTTAAGAAAAAGACATCCAGGGGGTGCCTGGGTGGCTCAATCAGCTAAGCATATGACTCTTGATTTTGGCTCAGGTCATAAACTTGCGGTTAGTGAGTTCAAGACCCATGTCTGGCTCTGCACTGACAATGCAGAGCCTGCTTGGGATTCTCTTTCTCCCTCTTTCTCTGCTCCTCCCCCCACTTGTGCGCTCTCCCTCTTTCTCTCTCTCTCTCTCAAAACAAATAAATAAACTTAAAAAATTTTTTAAAAAAAGAAAAAGACATCTGGGATATTCTTGGATAAAAAAATAATAACAATAAACAAAATAAATGTTGAATTGTTATCTTAAAATTATTGAGGAGACTAGCCAACTCTCATGTATCTTTTACTTTTTAGTATAAGCAATCAAATAATTTATGCATTTTTTTCAACATTTTCTCAAACTTATCCAAGAAAGTTTCAATAGTTGGAAAAATATTTCTTCATAGCCTAGGAAAAGTCAACCTAAAATATCAGCAACTAAATTTAACAAATGTATTTCTTGGCTTAAAGATGTTTTCAGATGATAAATGTTCCCTCTGGTCTTATCATACACAGAAACCACGTATCATTTCTGAGCTTATCTCTATATGACATGAACTATAAAGAAAGTTCCAGAGCTTAAAAGAGAATCTGATTCTACTTAAGCCAAACCTTCTATGACTCTCCATCTCATCTTCCCAAAGACACTGAAATGAGTTTTAAAAGCCCAATAATGATTTAATAAATGGGAAGATATACAATGTTCCCGGAAAGACTTAGTATTATTATGAAACTCTAAATTCTCCATAAGTTAATCTATAAATTAAATGCATGTCCATTTAAAATTCCATTAGAATTTTTTTTATAAAATTAGTGAATTAATTCTCCACTTTTTTTTTCTACAGGAATGAGGGGATTTTTAAAAAATTGCAATTATAACAAAAGAGAAAAAGCCTTATTGATAGCTCAGCAAACAGTATCATAAAGTTATAGTAATATATTCTAGTTTCTACTTTATAAAATTCTATGAATTTTGTGGGTTTACATAATGTTTATTTATTTGTTTTGACAGAGAGAGAGAGAGAGAGAGAGAGGGAGCACATGTGCACGTGAGTGTGGGAGAGGCAGAAAGAGAGAGGGAGAGAGAGAATCCGAAGCAGGCTCCATGCTATGAGTACAGAGCCTGATGTAGGGCTTGATCCTAGGGACTGTGAGATCATGACCTGAGTCGAAACCAAGAGTTGGACATTCAATCTACTGAGCCACCCAGGCACTCTTTGGGTGGTGTTTTATATACTGAATACAAATTCACCTTAGAATAAAAATCTCAATAAAGACAATTCTTAGAAAAAAACTATGTTCAATATTTGAAATTTTGCCTTACAAATTAATATTTAGGAAAGAATGAGCTCTAGAAAACTAGTTGTAAGGATGGTGATTTTTCTTAAAAAAAATTATTACTTATCTTCTGGAATGTATAAAACTTCTGTATGAAGAAGCCATTTTTTATGTACAAAATATGTTCCTTCATTTTATATGTTGAGATATATAAATATATAAAATTATCTTTCAAGACTCACCTTAAGCTTTCCTCCTTTACCAAAATTCTGATATTCCCCTTATTCTGTGCAGAATCAGATAGTCTCTCATTTTTCACCCCAGTAAATTTCACATATAATTATGATAAGTGTTGGTATTATTGATGGTGCATGGAATTGTATATGATAATTGATTGTGAGAATGTAAATGTATCTGTGCTTTTGGAAACCAATTAGCAGCATCTATTAGAATTTTAAATTTTGATGCAATAATATCATTTTGATCTGTAAATCTCCACAAACTTCATATATACTTTCTATATTCAAGCATGTTAAACATTGTTCTAGTGGCAAAAAATGAAAAGAAGTCATATTTCCCATAGAATAAGGGTTGCATAAATTTTCATATATATTTTATATATTCCCACCATGGAATATAATGCAATGATTAGAATAAGAGTTGCTATAGTTGCCTAGAGGGATTTCCATGAGGATATGATGAACAAGAAAAGTGAGAAGCAGGTAAATAAATATAATCTTAATTTTGTAAAGCAACAAAAAATATGTCAGTACCAAGAGTACATTTTAGTATAAAGAAAATTACTGAACACTATACATACCTGAGAAAGAAGAAGAATGATGTGGGGAAAAGGAAAGTCAGATAAACAAATAAGAATAAAGAGTGAACTTAAGATAATTCTTAATCTACTGATGTAGTAGACTACATTGATAAATTTTTCACAACTGAATCATCCTTGAGTTCCTATGATAAATAATAATATGTTATCTTTATTATACACTGCTGACTCCATAACATTTTGTTTGTTGCACATATTTTTCCATGAGTGAGATTAGAATCCACACTGTCAGCTCTGAGCCCACCTTGGGGCTCAATCTCATGAAACATGAGACAATGACCTTAGCTGAAACCAAGAACCGGACACTTAACCAATTCAGCCACACTATGTCTTTTTTTTTTTTTTTTTATGAAATTTATTGTCAAATTGGTTTCCATACAACACCCAGTGCTCATCCCAACTACCACCCTATGTCTTTTGATTGGAGTGTTTATTTTATTTATTTTCATTTAAATTCAAAGTAATTCTTGATATATATGTATTTGGTCTGATTTTATTGTTTTGTCTTTGTTTCTGGAGATTTTCTATGTTCCTTTCTTGTGTTTGTCACCTTTGGTCTTTCCTTATCACTCAAAGAGTTCCCTTTAATATTTCTTGCAGGGCCACTAAACCAGTGGTGACAGACTCCTTTAGTTTTTGTTTGGGAAACTCTTGATCTCTCCTTCTATTCTGAATAAATAGCCTTGCTGGATAAAGTATTCTGGGCTGAAGATTTTTCCCATTCAGCATGTTGAATGTATCATGCCACTCACTTCTGGCTTGCCAAGTTTCTGTGGCAATACCTGCAGCAGATTATACAGTTTTATGGTGTATTATTATTTAAACACATTGCAAGATTTGATTTCTTTCAAAACAGAAACATTTTGGGGCGCCTGGGTGGCTCAGTCGGTTAAGCGGCCGACTTCGGCTCAGGTCATGATCTCACAGTCCGTGGGTTCGAGCCCCGCGTCAGGCTCTGTGCTGAAAGCTCAGAGCCTGGAGCCTGTTTCAGATTCTGTGTCTCCCTCTCTCTGACCCTCCCCCATTCATGCTCTGTCTCTCTCTGTCTCAAAAATAAATAAATGTTAAAAAAAAAAAATTAAAAAAAAAAAAAAAACAGAAACATTTTTACCTCATATATGATCTATGATATAGACCTATAAAGGGAGAAAACTGATGTTTTCTAGGGAGGAGGGGGATCAGGGGATGGGCAAAGTGGGTAAGGGAGTGAGAGATACAGTCTTCAGTTATAGAATGAAAAAAATATGGGAATAAAAGGTATAGCATAAGGTTTGAATACCAGAGCAGTTGAATTTCATGAATTCTTACAACCAGCAGGACTTAAAACCCAGAATTTTAGAAAATCAGCAGGCATGGCTCTGGGAGAGCCAATAGGCAAAAGGAAACTGAGTACCTGTCCTCGAAGGGCCAGCACAACAAACACCCCCACAGACAAGCATAGAAGCACTTTGAAAGGTGCCTGGAGCATATGGGAGGGAGAGTTATTTACTAATCTTAGAGCCTGTCCCAGAGGGACAGAATCCATAAGATAATCTCCTCTAGATCAGAGGAACTGGCAGGAGCCATTTCCTTCCCCAACCCCCAGCATAAACAGTAGGTAATCTGCAGGACTCACTATCCAGCTTGCTAGCACTATGACCCCACATACCACACTATGCTTCTATTGATCTGCCCTCTCCAATGTGCTCTTGACCAGAGCCCATACAAGCTGGTACCACAGGCCTAGTAGTATGCAAGAAGCCCATACAGTGACCAGCAACGCACCACAGTGACTCTTGCCCCCCCAAAAGAGAAAGATAATCACAAAGACCAGAGACAGAGACCTCAGCAGTAGGTAAGAGGCAGACACTGGTCTTACTGCAGGCCCAGACTACCAATGACAGCTTCTCAGGGGACAACTCGGGAAAAGTGCTTTGTACTTTGGTGCTACTGCATATCTAGCAAATGTCTAGTGTGACTCAACTCAAGCCCAGCACATCCCCAGACTGACCCACTAACTCCAGGGACCAACCACTGCACACAACATACAAGAGCCTAATGTCTAATAGAGAACTTAAAGTAATGATCATAAAGATATTCACTGGACTTGAGAAAAGAGTGGAGGACATAAGTTTATTTCATTAACAATGAAATAAAAAAGAACCAGAGATGAAGAACACAATAAATGAAATTTACAATACATTAGATGGAATAGATAGTGGATTAAACAAAATAAAAAAAAAAAAATGATTCAGTGACCTGAATGAAAAAGCAATGGAAAGTAATCAAACTGAGCAAGTGAGAGGAAAAAACATATACAAAATGAGAACAGACTTAGGGAACTCAGTGATACCATCAAGCATAATAATATTTACATTATATGGATTTCAGAGGGAGATGAAAAAGAAAAGGGGGCAGAATATTTATTGAAAAAATTGTAGTTATAAATTCCCAAATCTGGGGAAGAAAACAGGAATGCAGATCCAGGAGGGCATAGAGATCCCATAACAAAACATACCCAAGGAGGTGCATACAATGACACACAGCAATAGTAAGATGGCAAGAAGTAGTGATAAAGAGAGAATTTTAAAAGCAGCAAGGGAAAGAAAACTGAATAAGGCTATCAGCCAATTTTTTGGCAGAAACTTTGCAGGTCAGAGAGAGTGGCAACATATATTCAAAGTGTTTAAGGACGAAATCTACAGCCAAGAATATTCTATTCAATAAGGCCATCATTCAGAATAAAAGGAGAGATTAAGAATTTCCCACACAAACAAAAGTTAAAGGAATTCATGATCACTAAACCAGCCCTACAAGAAATGATGAAGAGTACTCTTTGAGTGGAAAGGAAAGATCATAAGCTAGAGTAAGGAAAGTAGGAGGCACAAAAGCAGTAAAAATAAGTACATCTGTAAAAATCAGTCAAGGGACTCACAAAATAAAAAGATGGAAAGTATGATCCCATATACATAAAATGTGGAGAGGAGAGTAGTAAAGAATGGGTTCAAACTTAAGTGACCATCAATTTAATATAGACTGAGGAGATATATACAGATATAGAGAGAGAGATGTATAGAGGAGATATTTTATACAAACTGATGACTACAAATCAAAAACCAGTAATAGATATGCAAAAATATACAGAAAAGAATCCAAGTATATCACTAAAGAAGCAAACTAATCATGAGAGAAGAGAGCAAAAGAAGTAAGGAATGGAGAAAAAAATACAAAAACAACAATAAAACAAGTAACAAAATGGCAATAAATATATACCTATCAATAATTACTTTGATGTAAATTGACAAAATGCTCCAATCAAAACACATAAGATCAGAATGGATAAAAAAACAAACCAATCTTTATGCTGTCAACAAGAGACTCATTTCAAACCTAGACACCTGCAGATTGAATGTGAAAGGATGGAGAATCATTGACCATTCAGATGGAAGTGACAAGAAAGTTGGGGTAGCAATACTTATACTGCACAAAATATACTTTAAAACAGAGACACTGTTTTAAACAACAAAAAACAAAGAGAGACACTACATTATACTTCAGAGATAATTCAACAAGAAAATGTAACAATTGTAAATACTTCTGCACCCAACATGAAAGCACCCAATTACTTAAAGCAGTTAATAACAAACATAAGGGAGGTAATAGATAGTAATACAATAATAATAGGGAACCTTACCATCACAATTACATCAAGGGACAGATATCAAACAGAAAATCAACAAGGAAACAATGGTTTTGAATGACACACTGGGATAGATAGATTAAAACAGATATATTCAAAACATTCCACCCTAAAACAGTAGGGTATACATTATTTTCAAGTGCACATGGAATATTCTCCAGAATAGACCACAGGTCAGGCCACAAAACAAGTCTCACAAAATTAAAAAACATCTAAGTCATTCCATGCATCTTTTCTGACTACAACACTATGAAACTATAAAGGAACCACAAGAAAGAGCACAAACACATGGAGGTTAAATAACATACTACTAAACAATGACTGTCAACCAAGAAATCAAAGAGGAAATAAAAAAATACAAGACTAATTAAAATGAAAGCAATGGTCCAAAATCTTCAGGGTACAGTAAAAGTCGTTCTAAGAGCAAAGTTTAAAGCAATACAGGTCCAACTCAAGAAGCAGGAAAAAGCTAAAATAAACCACCTAACCTTACACCTAAAGGATCTAGGAAAAGAAAAATGAGCAAAACCCAAAGCCAGTAGAGAATAGGAAATAACAAAGATCAAAGCAGAAATAAATGAAATAGAAACTAGGAAAACAATAGAAAAGATCAATGAAATCAGGAGCTGATTCTTTGAAAAGATTAAAAAAACTGATACACTTTTAGCCAGACTCATAAAAAAAAGCAAGAGAGGATTAAAATAAACAAAATCATAAATGAAAGAGGAGAAATAAGAACAAACACCACAGAAATACAAAAGGATTATAATTTATTGCCATTAAGAAAAATTCTATGCCAATAAATTGGACAACCTAAAAGAAATGGATAAATTCCTAGAAACATATAACCTCCAAAAATTGAATCAGTAATAAATAGAAAATTTGAACTGACCAATTATTAGCCATGAAACTGAATCAGTAATAAAAAAAATCCCACAAGTAAAAGTCCAGAACCATATGGGTTCACAGGTAAATTCTACCAGACATCTAAAGAAGAGTTAATACCTATTCTGCTCAAACTATTCCAAAAATATAGAAGAGGAAGGAATGCATCCAAATTCATTCTATGAGACCAGCATTACCCTGATACCAAAATCAGAATCACTACAAAAAAGAGAACTATAGATCAGTATCTCTGATGAACATAGATGCAAAAATCCTCAACAAAATAGTAGCTAACCAAAAATCCAACAATACATTAAAAAAATAATTCACCACAGCAAAGAAGGATTTATTCCCAGGATACAAAGATGGTTCAGTATTTGCAAATCAATCACTGGTTATATCACATCAATAAGAGAAATGATAAAAACCATATGGTCATTTCAACAGATGTAAAAAAACAAAAGCAGCTGACAAAGTACAACACCCATTCATGATAAAAACACCCAACAAAGTAGGTTTAGAGGGAACATTCCTCAACATAATGAAGGTCATATATGCAAAACCCACAGCGAATATCATATGTAATTAATGGTAAAAAACTGAGAAATTTCCCCTATGATCAGGAAGAAGACAAGGATGTCCAATATCACCACTTTTATTCATCATAGTACTTGAAGTCCTGGTCACAGCAATCAGACAAGAAAATGGAATAAAAGGCATCCAAATTGGTAAGAGAGAAGTAAAACTTTCAGTATTTATAGATGACATCATACTCTATACATAAAACCTGATTCTCTCCATCAAAATCTACTAAAACTGATAAATGAATTCAGTGAGATTGCAGAATATAAAGTCAATGTATAGAAATCCATTTCATTTCTATACACTAATAATGAAGTACCAAAAAGAGAAAGAAAGCAATCCATTTACAATTTTACCAAAATAATAAAATACTTAGGAATAAACTTAACCAAGGAGGTGAAAGACCTGCACTTTGTAAACTAGAAATCACTGATGAAAGAAATTGAAGGTGACACAAACAAATGGAACAATATTTCATGCTCATGGATTGGAAGAACAAATATTGTTAAAATGTCCCTACTAGCCAAAGCAATCTACAGATATAATGTGGTCCCTATCAAAGTACAAATAGCATTTTTCACAGAACTAGGAAAACAATCCTAAAATTTGTATGGAACCACAAAAGATCCCAAATAGACAAAACAATCTTGCTAAAGGAAAACAAAACTTGAGATATCACAATTTCAGATTTCAAGTTATACTACAAAGTTGTAATGATCAAAAAAGTATGGTACTAACAGACACATAAAGAAATGGGACAGGACAGATAGCCCAGAAACAAACCCATGATATGATCAACTTATCTTTAACAAAAGATGTAAGAATATGCAATGAGAAAAAGACATTCTCTTCTACAAATAGTGTTGGTAAAACTGGACAGATGCATGCAAAAGAAGGAAACTAGACCACTGTCTTTCACCATAAAGAAAAGTAAATTCAAAATTGATTAAAGACCTAAATGTGAGACATGAAAGCATAAAACTAGAAGAGAGCAAGGCAATAATTTATCTGATATTGGCTATAGCAACATCTTTCTACCTATGTCTCCTGAAGCAAGAGAATTAACAGCAAAAATAAACTATTGGGATTGCATCAAAGTAAAAATCTTCCGCACAGTGAAGGAAACAATCAACAGAACTAAAACACAACCGAATGAATGGGAGAAGATATTTGCCAATGACATATCCCATAAAAGATTAATATCCAACATATATAAAGAACTCTCAATCTATCCATTTCTCTCATGTATATCAACTACAGCCTTGTTAAAGGTATCATTTCTCACTGGACTGCCACAATGGCCCCTAATGGGTTTGCCTGGAGCCACTAAAGTTTCTTCCAATCCATTATTTCATGTTTCTGACAGAATGATATTTTCAAACTGGATACATGATTTTATCAGATGATGTTACCTTGACTTTCCCACATGATATCCTAACCCTTGCTAACCTTCTTATTGCCCTTAAGATAAAGACAAAATTCTTTAAACATTTCATCAAACTGTAGGGACAGGTTGTTTGTTTGTTGTTTATTTTTTAACAGTTCTTTTCTCCTGCCAAGAATATGCTTCTATTCCCTTTTCACCCATGAGTTAACTCCTTCAGATGTTAACTTAACATCATTTGTCAAGGAAACTTTTCCTGAACTCTATGACTAGCTCAAATTCCCCCATGATGAGTCAATGCACAGTACGGGTCTTTACCTCACTACACAGGTCACAGTTGTCATTTTACATGTGCTTGGAGATTATTTGACCTATATTTGTAAACCTGTTGGACTGTAAGCTTTATGGAGAAATAGACTCCCTTTCTTTTGGCAGGGGGAGGGGACCTCATATTTTTGTGACTGGTGCCTAGTACTTGACGATTAGGCAATAAAATAGTGGTTGAATGAATGAGTGAAACTTAATTCTTTCTTTAAAAGTTTATTTATTTATTTTGAGAGAGAGAGGAGGGAGAGAGAGAAACAGCAGAGGAAATGCAGAGAGAGAGAGAAGACAGAGAATCCCAAGCAGGCTCCGTGCTATTGGCATACAGCCCACTGCAGCACTTGATCTCACAAACTACGAGATCATGACCTGAGCTGAAATCAAGAGTCGGACACCTAACTGACTGAGCCACCCAACTGTCCCTAATTCTTGATTCTGAAATTATCCAGGAATTATCCATAATACCAAATGTAGTCTAAGGTGACAAGAGGCTACAAGTGACAAAAAGAAAGGAGAAAAGAAAACTGTCTTGATCAAAGTAGAGCTCAGCTTGGGTCTCATAATGAGGATTCCAAATCTTTTCTTCATTCTACCACCTAGCATCATCAAAGAGGCTCGGTTCTCTCACCTTCTGATTTAATATCCAGTTACACTTCTTATTTTAAACCAATAGTAATTCAACACCCAGTTATACTTATTTAAAAGCCCTTGATACAGTTAAAGTCTTATTAAATATACGTGAATAGTACTTCAGTTCTTAATCTACACATAGAACAATCACCTACACGATTTTCTCTTTTCTTACAAGCTCTAAGAAAATAAAACATAATTCCAGGTTTTACCTTACACGGACTATTTTCCTCTCAAAGCTGCACAACATACATATTTGGTCACCATTTAAAAAAGGAAACAAAGGCTTGATGCTTTAAATTATCTACACAACAAAGCCATTCAGCTGAAAGATGAATCTCTTAAGTCCAAAGTCGCTACTCTGGGTTCCCCTAAAAATGTGGAAAAACCATCTGCTTACCTAGCAGATGTAATGATAGAAGAAAAGCTAAGAAACTGTTCTGTACTATATTTAAGGAAAGAATAAATAAAATTCTCCACTGGAGAAACAGGTAATGGCAAAGAAGAAACTAGGGAAGATTTATGAGTCCAGAGGCTACATAGAACCTAATTAACGCCTTTCATTTCCCTAAACTCTCTTTCTCAAAGACTCAAATCATATAAGTTACCTATGGTAGGTTCTATTCTGGCAGGTGTAGAGTAGAGAAGGTATGTTCCTATTATCTCAAAGGAGATCTCTAAATGCAGTTTTTTCTTTTTGAAATATTAACACAGTGATTAAGGCCAATATTGAGATTAAAAGATTTTATTGTCTTGTCCAGAAGATGTAGCTGTTATGTAAAACATTTTATCAGTTAAAAAATAGTCAACATTTTAAACAATTTATTTAATTTTAAAAATATTTTGAAATACAATTCATTAATGAACTTCAACATGGTGCTGAAGTTCTGAAAATATTTGAATATCAAGGTCAGAATCTCTGGTTAAGATAGTAGCTCTCCCACTTACATAAAACACATTTTCTTCTCTTATTAGAAAAAGACTCAGATGGCACAAAAACAGACACATAGGCCAATGGAATAGAATAGAGACTCCAGAATTGGACCCAAAAAAGTATAGCCAACTAATCTTTGACAAAACAGGAAAGAATATCCAATGGAAAAAAGACAGTCTCTTTAACAAATGGTGCTGGGAGAACTGGACAGCAACATGCAGAAGAATGAAACTAGACCACTTCCTTATACCACTCACGAAAATAAACTCAAAATGGATAAAGGACCTGAATGTGAGACAGGAAACCATCAAAACCTTAGAGGAGAAAGCAGGAAAAGACCTCTCTGACCTCAGCCGCAGCAATTTCTTACTTGACACATCCCCAAAGGCAAGGGAATTAAAAGCAAAAATGAACTATTGGGACTTCATGAAGATAAAAACTTCTGCACTGCAAAGGAAACAATCAACAAAACTAAATAAAAGGCAACCAATGGAATGGGAAAAGATATTTGCAAATGACATACTGGACAAAGGGCTAGTATACAAAATCTATAAGGAATTCACCAAACTCCACACCCGAAAAACAAATAACCCAGTGAAGAAATGGGCAGAAAACATGAATAGACACTTTTCTAAAGAAGACATCCAGATGGCAAACAGGCACATGAAAAGATGCCCAACATCACTCCTCATCAGAGAAATACAAATCAAAACCACACTCAGATACCACCTCATGCCAGTCAGAGTGGCTAAAATGAGCAAATCAGGAGACTATAGATGCTGGCGAGGATGTGGAGAAATGGGAACCCTCTTGCACTGTTGGTGGGAATGCAAACTGGTGCAGCCGCTCTGGAAAACAGTGTGGAGGTTCCTCAAAACATTAAAAATAGATCTACCCTATGACCCAGGAATAGCACTGCTAGGAATTTACCCAAGGGATACAGGAGTGCTGATGCACAGGGGCACTTGTACCCCAATGTTTATAGCAGCACTTTCAACAATAGCCAAATTGTGGAAAGAGCCTAAATGTCCATCAGCTGATGAATGGATAAAGAAATTGTGGTTTATATACACTATGGAATACTACTTGGCAATGAGAAAGAATGAAATATGGCCTTTTGTAGCAACGTGGATGGAACTGGAGAGTGTTTTGCTAAGTGAAATAAGTCGTACAGAGAAAGACAGATACCATATGTTTTTACTCATATGTGGATCCTGAGAAACTTAACAGAAGACCATGGGGGAGGGGAAGGAAAAAAAAAAAAGTTAGAGAGGGAGAGAGCCAAACCATAAGAGACTCTTAAAAACTGAGAATAAACTGAGAGGTGATGGGGGGCTTGAGGGAGGGGATGGTGGGTGATGGGCACTGAGGAGGGCACCTGTTGGGATGAGCACTGGGTATTGTATGGAAACCAATTTGACAATTTCATATTTAAAAAAAAAGACTCAGAAATTGTTAACTTCTTTTGTGAAATCAAGAAATATATCTACATGGCTGAACATACAATTTACTCTTGTCAATTTAATTTTTTTTTAATTTACAAGGCTATAACATTCAGTATAATAAAACAAATATAAATACTCATGCAAAACAATTGTTGCTCTCAAGATTTTTTATCTAAAATCAATTATATTAAAATGTGTATTAGCTTGCCATACTTCAAAATTCCAATATTTTGTGATTGTGTTCAAAACAAAAATATATTAGACCAAAACTGATTAGAAGTACTTCTCAGTGATTACTTTCTCACCCTATCACTAATGGTATTTTCCACACTTAAGGATTCTATTCCCTTAATCTTGTCAATGTGGTACCTAAAACTTGTCCCAAGAGTTTTAAAATACTTATGTATCTTAGTTTGTGTGTGCTTTTTTTTTTAAAGACAGTTGTATACAAAGATCCTGTGCACGATTCAAATTTTTATGTTAACCATCTTGTATGTGCTATACATTTTCCCTACTTCTTTTAGATCACTTCTTAATTTTTCTTCCTAGATTATACCATCTATGTGATTGTATGTTGGGAAGAGATGAACGAAAAGTCATGTCTATAAATTTCTTTTCTCTTCAATACTTGACAAAATGCTTTTTTCATAGCATCACTTGCATTTGCTAACTGAATTAATGAATCAATAATCACCAATTCTATTTTCAACTTGTATATTTAATGTCTAAAATTCTGAATTACAGATCATTTCAAATGACTAATTCTTTGGTGAGATCCCTGTAATCACCTAGTGCCATTTTCTTTTCTCCCCCCCACCCCCACCACCTGGGGGTCTAATGAACACTTTTTATTTTTTAGATCAAAATAGTATCATTAGTAATAATGGTATCACTTCTTTAGGAACTCTTATTCGAAAAATTTTTGAAGTAATTCAAATATCCTTCTTGTTGATCTTCAAAAGCATCTACTTTTCTAATATGGATATACTGACCAAAATGCTATAATGTAGAAAGTTTTGAATATTAATGTATCTTAAGGACATAAAGAGAAAATTAACCCACATTACTTAATTTTGACTTCCAGCCTTTTTCTGTAGGATAGTTAAACCACAAAGGACATAAAACCCTTCTACAAAGCCACTCTGGATTTTTAAAGAAAAGTTAAGAGCCAAGACAAACGAATTGCTTCGTTTCTGGCCAACTGAGCAGCAATAACCAGAGGATGGTCATTAATCATCAACAAATTAGAAAGAAATCACTGTGCCAAGTCAAAGGTAAAATCAATTACATGACAATTAAAGTATTCAAACATCAAGCTCAAGGCCCCTGTGGTTAATAGACAGCCTAATACGACTTTATAGGGAATTCAGGCATAGACTTTTCCATAATGCTGAAATACAAAAGTAGATTTAATGAAAGGATATACAGCAATAATTGATATGTTAAGAAAAAAGCCTCCAATGGCAATAAAGTTGACAGTGATTTGACCCACAGTTTTACCAATCAATGACTTATATTGCAGAAAGTAGTGGTAAGTACATATTGATTACAGTTCTTTTGCTGCAATCACATCTTTGTGAAGAAAATTCCATGCATTGTGCTTTGATGTTGGCATCCAGCACCAAGACTCAACAAAATAATAGTTTGCACAGAGTTACAGAATTAAAGGACAAACTTATCACTTTATGCTGCCAACTGTTTCTTTTTTTTCTCTTTGCTGACCTCCAGATAAAATCACTCAAGTCAGTCTGGAGAAATGTAGAGTTTTACAGATCTGTACATTTTCCCAGATGTGTTATATTGTTAATCATAGTTCTACAGTCAACCAACATGACTATTTCTTCTAAGTTTCTGAAATAAGGTAAAGCTATCCCCTGTGAGGTCAGTAGAGAGGCAAGACACCTGTCTCTGCTAACCCTAGTTGTTTAGAAGCAGGATAGGAACATTCATATTCAGTTTATCATAGCAGAAAGATGCTGACACCTTTCTTCCACTTAATCTATCCTATGTAATTATTTTCCTAAATATACAACAGCATTTGGTGAGTTTATCATAAATCTGGTAAGAAAATCAAAATATCTGTGTTTTATTTTTATTTTTATTTTTTTAATATATGAAATTTATTGTCAAATTGGTTTCCATACAACACCCAGTGCTCCTCCCAAAAGATGCCCTCTTCAATACCCATCACCTACCCTCCTCTCCCTCCCACCCCCCATCAACCCTCAGTTTGTTCTCAGTTTTTAAGAGTCTCTTATGCTTTGGCTCTCTCCCTCTCTAACCTCATTTTTTTTCCTTCCCCTCCCCTCATGGGTTTCTGTTAAGTTTCTCAGGATCCACATAAGAGTGAAAACATATGGTATCTGTCTTTCTCTGTACGGCTTATTTCACTTAGCATCACACTCTCCAGTTCCATCCACGTTGCTACAAAAGGCCATATTTCATTCTTTCTCATTGCCAAGTAGTATTCCATAGTGTATATAAACCACAATTTCTTTATCCATTCATCAGTTGATGGACATTTAGGCTCTTTCCACAATTTGGCTATTGTTGAGAGTGCTGCTATAAACATTGGGGTACAAGTGCCCCTGTGCATCAGCACTCCTGTATCCCTTGGGTAAATTCCTAGCAGTGCTATTCCTGGGTCATAGGGTAGATCTATTTTTAATGTTTTGAGGAACCTCCACACTGTTTTCCAGAGCGGCTGCACCAGTTTGCATTCCCACCAACAGTGCAAGAGGGTTCCCATTTCTCCACATCCTCGCCAGCATCTATAGTCTCCTGATTTGTTCATTTTGGCCATCCTGACTGGCATGAGGTGGTATCTGAGTGTGGTTTTGATTTGTATTTCCCTGATGAGGAGCGACGTTGAGCATCTTTTCATGTGCCTGTTTGCCATCTGGATGTCTTCTTTAGAGAAGTGTCTATTCATGTTTTCTGCCCATGTCTTCACTGGACTATTTGTTTTTCGGGTGTGGAGTTTGGTGAGCTCTTTATAGATTTTGTATACTAGCCCTTTGTCCGGTATGTCATTTGCAAATATCTTTTCCCATTCCGTTGGTTACCTTTTAGTTTTGTTAATTGTTTCCTTTACTGTGCAGAAGCTTTTTATCTTCATAAGGAACAAATAGTTCATTTTTGCTTTTAATTCCCTTGCCTTTGGGGATGTGTCAAGTAAGAAATTGCTGCGGCTGAGGTCAGAGAGGTCTTTTCCTGCTTTCTCTTCTAAGGTTTTGATGGTTTCCTGTCTCACATTCAGGTTCTTTATCCATTTTGAGTTGTTTTTTTTTTTTTGGGGGGGGGGGAATGGTGTAAGAATGTGGTCTAGTTTCATTCTTCTGCATGTTGCTGTCCAGTTCTCCCAGCACCATTTGTTAAAGAGACTTTTTTCCATTGGATATTCTTTCCTGTTTTGTAAAAGAGTAGTTGGCCATACGTTTCTGGGTCTATTCCTGGGGTTTCTATTCTATTCCATTGGTCTATGTGTCTGTTTTTGTGCCAATACCATGCTGTCTTGATAATGACAGCTTTGTAGTAGAGGCTAAAGTCTGGGATTGTGATGCCTCCTGCTTTGGTCTTCTTCTTCAAAATTACTTTGGCTATTTGGGGCCTTTTGTGGTTCCCTATAAATTTTAGGATTGCTTGTTCTAGCTTCGAGAAGAATGCTGGTGCAATTTTGATTGGGATTGCATTCAATGTGTAGACAGCTTCGGATAGTATTGACATTTTGACAATATTTATTCTTCCAACCCATAAGCACAGAATGTTTTTCCATTTCTTTATATCTTCTTCAATTTCCTTCATAAGCTTTCTATAGTTTTCAGCATACAGATCTTTTACATCTTTGGTTAGATTATTCCTAGGTATTTTATGCTTCTTGGTCCAATTGTGAATGGGATAAGTTTCTTTATTTGTCTTTCTGTTGCTTCATTATTAGTGTATAAGAATGCAACTGATTTCTGTACATTGATTTTGTATCCTGCGACTTTGCTGAATTCATGTATCAGTTCTAGCAGACTTTTGGTGGAGTCTGTCGGATTACCTATGTATAATATCATGTCATCTGTGAAAAGTGAAAGCTTGACTTCATCTTTGCCAATTTTGATGCCTTTGATTTCCTTTTGTTGTCTGATAGCTGACGCTAGCACTTCCAACACTATGTTAAACAACAGCGGGGAGAGTGGACATCCCTGTCGTGTTCCTGATCTCAGGGGGAAAGCTCTCAATTTTTCCCCATTGAGAATGATATTAGCTGTGGGCTTTTCATCAATGGCTTTTATGATGTTTAAGTATGTTCCTTCTATCCCGACTTTCTCGAGGGTTTTTTTTAAGAAAGGATGCTGAATTTTGTCAAATGCTCTCTCTACATTGATTGACAGGATCGTATTGTTCTTATCTTTTTTTTTTTATTAATGTGATGTATCATGATGATTGATTTGCAAATGTTGAACCAGCCCTGCATCCCAGGAATGAATCCCACTTGATCATGGTGAATAATTCTTTTTATAAGCTGTTGAATTTGATTTGCTAGTATCTTATTGAGAATTTTTGCATCCATATTCATCAGGAATATTGGCCTGTAGTTCTCTTTTTTTACTGGGTCTCTGGTTCAGGAATCAAAGTAATACTGGCTTCATAGAATGAGTCTGGAAGTTTTCCTTCCCTTTCTACTTTTTGGAATAGCTTGAGAAGGATAGGTATTATCTCTGCTTTAAATGTCTGGTAGAATTCCCCAGGGAAGCCATCTGGTCCTGGACTCTTATTTGTTGGGAGATTTTTGATGACTGATTCAATTTCTTTGCTGGTGATGGGTCTGTTCAAGCTTTCTATTTCTTCCTGATTGAGTTTTGGAAGAGTGTGGGTGTTTAGGAATTTGTCCATTTCTTCCAGGTTGTCCAGTTTGTTGGCATATAAGTTTTCATAGTATTCCCTGATAATTGCTTGTATTTCTGAGGGATTGGTTGTAATAATTCCATTTGCATTCATGATATTATCTATTTGGGTCATCTCCCTTTTCTTTTTGAGAAGCATGGCTAGATGTTTATCAATTTTGTTTATTTTTTTCAAAAAACCAACTCTTGGTTTCACTGATCTGCTCTACAGTTTTTTTTTTTAGATTCTATATTGTTTATTTCTGCTCTGATCTTTATTATTTCTCTTCTTCTGCTGGGTTTGGGGTGTCTTTGCTGCTCTGCTTCTATTTCCTTTAGGTGTGCTGTTAGATTTTGTATTTGGGATTTTTCTTGTTTCTTGAGATAGGCCTGGATTGCAATGTATTTTCCTCTCAGGACTGCCTTCACTGCATCCCAAAGCATTTGGATTTTGTATTTTCATTTTCGGTTATTTCCATATATTTTTAAATTTCTTCTCTAATTGCCTGGTTGACCCATTCATTCCTTAGTAGGGTGTTCTTTAACCTCCATGCTTTTGGAGGTTTTCCAGACTTTTTCCTGTGGTTGATTTCAAGCTTCATAGCATTGTGGTCTGAAAGTATGCATGGTATGATCTCAATTCTTGTATACTTATGAAGGGCTGTTTTGTGACCTAGTATGTGATCTATCTTGGAGAATGTTGCATGTGCACTCAAGAAGAAAGTATATTCTGTTGCTTTGGGATGCAGAGTTCTAAATATATCTGTCAAGTCCATCTGATCCAATGTATCATTCAGGGCCCTTGTTTCCTTATTGATCCTGTGTCTAGATGATCTATCCATTGTTGTAATTGGGGTATTAAAGTCCCCTGCAATTACCACATTCTTGTCAATAAGGTTGTTTATGTTTGTGAGTAATTGTTTTATATATTTGGGGGCTCCCGTATTCAGCACATAGACATTTGTAATTGTTAGTTCTTCTTGATGGATAGACCCTGTAATTATTATATAACGCCCTTCTTCATCTCTTGTTACAACCTTTAATTTAAGGTCTAGTTTTTATGATGTAAGTATGGCTACTCCAGCTTTCTTTTGATTTCCAGTAGCATGATAAATAGTTCTCCATCCCCTCACTTTCAATCTGAAAGTGTCTTCAGGTCTAAAATGAGTCTCTTGTAGACAGCAAATAGATGGGTCTTGTTTTTTTTATCCGTTCTGATACCCTATGTCTTTTGGTTGGCACATTTAGTCCATTTACATTCAGTGTTATTATAGAAAGATATGGGTTTAGAGTCATTGTGATGTCTGTAGGTTTCATGCTTGTACGATGTCTCTGGTACTTTGTCTCACAGGATCCCCCTTAGGATCTCTTGTAGGGCTGGTTTAATGGTGATGAATTCCTTCAGTTTTTGCTTGTTTGGGAAGACCTTTATCCCTCCTTACATTCTAAATGACAGATTTGCTGGATAGAGGATTCTCAGCTGCATATTTTTTCTGTTCATCACATGGAAGATTTTCTGTCATTCCTTTCTGGCCTGCCAAGGTTTAGTAGAGAGATCCATCACTAGTCTTATCAGTCTTCCTTTATATGTTATACCAAGTTTATCTCTAGCTACTTTCAGAATTTTCTCTTATCCTTGTATTTTGCCAGTTTCACCACGATATGTCATGCAGAAGATCGATTCAAGTTACATCTGAAGGGAGTTCTCTGTGCCTATTGGATTTCAATGCCTTTTTCCTTCCCCAGATCAGGGAAGTTCTCATCTATTATTTCTTCAAGTACCCCTTCAGCACCTTTCCCTCTCTCTTCCTCCTCTGGAATCTCAATTATGCGTAGATTATTTCTCTTTAGTGCATCACTTAGTTCTCTAATTTTCCCCTCATACTCCTGGATATTTTTATCTCTCTTTTTCTCAGCTTCTTCTTTTTCCATAACTTTATCTTCTAGTTCACCTCTTCTCTCCTCTGCCTCTTCAATCTGAGCTGTGGTCGTCTCCATTTTATTTTGCAGCTCATTAATAGCATTTTTTTTAGCTCCTCCTGGCTGTTCCTTAGTCCCTTGATCTCTGTAGCAATAGATTCTCTGCTGTCCTTTATACTGTTTTCAAGCTCAGCGATTAATTCTATGACTATTATTCTAAATTCACTTTCTGTTATATTGTTTAAATTGTTTTTGATCCGTTCATTAGCTGTTGTTATTTCCTGGAGATTCTTCTGAGGGGAAGTCTTCCGTTTGGTCATTTTGGATAGTCTCTGGAGTAGTGCAGGCCTGCAGGGCACTTCCCCTGTGCTGTGGTGTATAACTGGAGTTGGTGGGCAGAGCCACAGTCAGCACTGATGTCTGCCCCCAGCCCACCACTGTGGTCACAGTCAGACTGGTGTGTACCTTCTCTTCCTCTGTCCTAGGGGTGGGATTCACTGTGGGGTGACGTGGCCCGTCTGGGCTACTTGCACACTGCTAGGCTTGTGGTGCTGGGGATCTGGCATATTAGCTAGGGTGGATCGGCAAGGTGCACGGGGGCAGAAGGGGCAGGCTCAGCTCACTTTTCCTTGGGAGATCCGCTTCGGGAGGGGCCCTGTGGCATGGGGAGGGATTCAGACCTGCAGGAGGGATGGATCCGAAGAAGCACAGCATTGGGTGTTTGCTCGGTGCAAGCAAGTTCCCTGGAAGGAACTGGTTCCCTTTGGGTTTTTGGCTGGGGGATGGGCGGGGGAGATGGCGCTGGCGAGCACCTTTGTTCCCCGCCAAACTGTGCTCTGTTGTCCGGGGCTCAACAACTCTCCCTCCCGTTGTCCTCTAGCCCTCCTGCTCTCCAAGCAGTGCTGTTAACTTATAACCTTCCAGATGTTAAGGCCCTCTTGCTGTCAGAACACACTCTGTCCAGCCCCCTCTGCTTTTGCAAGCCAGACTTGGGGGGGGCTCTGCTTTGCCAGTGGGCTGCCCCTCCGCCCCAGCTCCCTCCTGCCAGTCCATGTAGCGCGCACCGCCTGTCTGCCCTTCCTACCCTTTTCCGTGGACCTCTTGTCTATGCATGGCTCCAGAGAATCTGTTCTTCTAGTCTTCTGGCGATTTTCTGGGTTATTTAGGCAGGTGTGGGTGGAATCTAAGTGATCTGCAGGACACAGTGAGCCTAGCGTCCTCCTATGCCGCCATCTTCCCATTTTGTGACAGTTTCATCTGTGTTTTAGCTACTCATGAAAAGAGAATATGTTTGAAAATGGCACAAATAGCAGCAGAAGTGAAGATCAAGTTTATCTTTGTCCTTGTGGAAAATAAACTCATTTAGCCACATTCTGAATCGAATACACTGGAATTCCACTGGGTTCCACAGCATGCATTGGCAAGCTATTGTACACATATTAACTCATTGACTTTATACTAACCCTAGGAGTTAGGTAACATCACCATAACCATATCACAGATGACAACACTGAGGCTCAGAAAGATCAAAGTCTTGTACAAGACCACTTACATTGTGTCAGAGGCATACATGGAGCTAAGTATAACTCTAAAACTCATTTTCTTTCATCTGACATGAACATATCTCATTGTGAGAATGACAAATAATCACTTTTATGTTTCTACTAGTAAATATTAATTCTGGATTGTTCATAATAATCCTCAAGACCTTTCCATAATTAGAAAATACCTGGAACCAATCTTAAGCTTATTTTATCATTCTGCAAATAGATTGGGCATACAATTACCTTCCTATATAGGAGCGCCTGGGGGGCTCAGTCAGTTGGGCGTCTGACTGTGGCTCAAGTCATGATCTTGAGGTTCACAAGTTCCAGCCCCCGTGGGACTCTGTGCTGACAGCTCAGAGCATGGAGCCTGCTTCAGATTCTTTGTCTCCCTCTCTCTCTACTCCTCCCCAGCTCGTGCTCTGTCTCTCTTTCTCCCACAAAAATAAATAAACATTTAAAAAATAGGCAGTTTATAAAATGGGGGTGCAGGTAATATAAAACCCTGCAGTCATTTAATAGATGCTGATTGGCTACTAAGTGCCAGGTACTATTTTATCAGTAAACAAAACAGAGGAAGATCTCTACCTTCATGAGGTTTACATTCTAAGAGTAAAAGACAATACTCAATAAATGTAGTAAGTAAATTATATAGTGTGTTAAAAGATGGTAGGTGCTCTGAAATAAAAATAGAGCAAGGTAAGGAGGATTAGGGATGGAAGGGGAGGTAGCAGGAGAAGAGCATGATTCAGTGTGCTTGGGTAAAAGACAGGAAAGGGGTAGGGGGAAGAGGGACATTACAAGAGGAGGTCACAGAAGAAGCAGGAAGAGTCAGAGAGCATAACGACTCTATAGACTTTGGTTTTTAGCCTTAATGAAGTAAGAAGTCAATTCAAGACTCTGACCAGAAAGTGACTTAATTTTATTTACATTTCTAATAATCACTCTTGTTGCTGAATCAATGGAGGGGAAGAAAAGGCAACACAGGGAGAAAAGATGAAAACAGGTAGAAGGCTATTGCAATAGTCCAGGAGATGGTGATGGTGGCTTAAATCAGAGGGCAAAATAGTAGAGGCTGGAAAAGGTACTTGGATTTTGAAGTAATGTCAACAGAATTTCCTGATGCACTGGATATCGAATGTGAGAAAAACACAAAAAGCAAAAGTACCTTACCCATTAACATAAGTAAGGATGCATGCAGACAAGTTCTGGAGTATAGAAAAGGAGTCCAGTTTTAGAAGACAAATTTAACATCCAAGAGGAGATATTAAATTGGGCCATATATACAAATTAAGGAGTTCTGAAGAGAGATCTGGGCTAAAGATAGAGATCTGTGAGTTATCAGTATGTAGACGGTATTTAAAACCATGAGTCTAACTGAAGTCATGAAGGAAATGAGAACAGAGAGAAAAGGGAAATAAACTTTTTTGTCATTAAACTTATACTAAGCATCTTACATGCTTTTGGTAGAGATGTAAAGCAAGATAGTGTTTTATTTTGGTTTGTTTTATGGGATAAGATAAGATAAGATGATAGTTCAGTGATTGGGGTTCTATGTAATTATTTCTAATTTTCCTTCGGAATAAAAATCTTCACAGTTCAATGACATATAACCTCCTAATGGAAAACTCAAGCTGTCATATAAACTTAAAGTCAACACCAAGAAGCTAATGTACTAAAAGTACCACTCTGACAGTGTTGATAGCGAAAATATGAAAAGCCTATTTCCAAAATTTGGATTTTCTATTTCATAGATGCTGTTGACACCCAATGGAAGTATTTCTAAGAGTTTAGCCCTCTCTGCCTATAGAGAAAAATCTCATAGTAAGAAATTGAAACATAATAAAATTGAGCTTTAAAGAATATCCTTTTATTTTCCAGTAAAGGAGAAAAAATAATGGTGATTTAAACATCTTCATGCAAAAAATCCAGAGCCTTTAAACATGCAAACTGAAAGTGAAATGTAGAGTAAATGCTAATACCTCACTTTTTTCCCCTGACGAGCACTTTTTCCCATATTCATTTTTAATGTCAGAGAATTCACAAAACTAAGATCTTTAGTCTAAACCTCTAGAGCTTGCCTAAGAAAGTAGTTATGTAGGTATTTGCCAGAAACTGAGCTAATAGCCTTAGGTACTTAAATTCATATATAGAGTACAATTACATAGGTTTTACCATCACCCTGTTCCCCACCCCCACACTCCCAGGGTCAGGCCTGACTCCAGACTAATTCTGGGCCCTTTTTCCTTGAAGGTTCAGAGATAGGAATGGGAAAAATTATAAAATTCAGGAAAAGTAAAGATGTGATAGAACAGGCATGCAAGTATATAGCTAGTAGGCATATAAGCTGCTTCAAGGTTTGTGGAGAGAAAAGTGGGAGAAGGTCTTAGAGTTTCTTGCTTCTGGGCCCTCCTGTGCTCTTTGTTTTCTCTCAGGTGACTCCCATCCAACTCTCCTGAGCTGATTTGTATGGTGTCTCTGGATTAGATAATGAGTAGAATGGAAGTAGATGGGAGTCCAGTTTGTCTTTCCATCGAGCCATGATTTTTCTAACTCCAAGCTATTTATTTTTCTAATTATTGTGCAGGTTTCTCTTTTTTAAAGTAACTGTATCTATCAGTCAAAGTTCCTGCAGGAAACAGATGGCACATTCAAACTGGATAATTTGAGGAGTTTAATAAAAGAAACTCTCTAGAAACCACATGGGCTGTAGATTTTTGGACTAATTAATACACCAACCTCACTTTCTCACTATCCTTTACCTCTGAAACTAAGGAGAAGGGAGACCATGGATGAACAGCAAATGAGTTAGCTGCCCAGACAAGTCTGGCTACATAATCTGTGGAGTCCAGGACAAAATGAAAATGCAGGGCCTCTTTTTTGAAAAAATAGTTAAGAATTTCAAGACAGTGACAACAGAACATTAAACCAAGTTTAGGGTGCTTCTGAGTGTGGGACGCTGTGCGAATACCTAAGTCATGTGCTTATGAAGCCAGTCTGTTCCCAGGACATTGAGAAGAATGCATAAAGATACAGAGGAATCTCAGGGGCAAATGAAGATATCCAACACACATTGTTGTTACTTTGGTTAGGTTATTTAAGTATTCCAAACCACGGTTTCATTGTCTGTAAAGTGGGGATGATAATAGTACTCCACATTGTTATTGTGAGGATTAGATGAGATGGTACATGCAATTTCCCCAGGCCAATGGCTGGCAAAGAAAAAGCGGTCAGTAAACATCAGCTACTACCACTGACATTGGCATTACTGATTTAATATGCAGAGAAATATATCCATAGGTAGTTGTACTTGGGTAAGTTATGCAATTTCCATCATTTTAGAAAAATATCAAATTTGTTTGGTAGTTTTGGGGGGAAATTTTTCTATTTACAAAATTTTGAAGAATCCCTGAGTGTACACCTAGTGAATGTACACTCCATAAAAATGAAAAAGTTTTCTATCATTATGGCCATCTCTTAATACTTAGGGTATAAAAAACAAAAACAAAAAACACTAAGGATATCAATATTTCAGATATAGATCATAAACTTTTTTAATGGAAATCAGTGACTGAAATTTGGATAAACTTCCCTTCCTTCTACTCTTACCAAGATTCTCTTTTTGTGAATTCTATAAAAACTTCTACTTTCTAAACTATACCTTTTTCTCATCCTTGTAGCCCAGCTGATCTCTTCATTTGTCTATTCTTGAGGTCTTAGTTTTGCAACATGCATTTTCTACAGGTATTAAGTCTGGGCGGGCACACTCCTACACATGTGTGTTAATTCTAAAGCTAGACAGGTCTCAGTTAGAAGTCTGGTTTTGCTGATTACCAGAGTTGTTTAACTATAAACTGAACTTCATGTTCTTCATTTATAATACTTGAGAACCAACTTCTTTAATTACATCGAGCACAAAACCTAACACAAAGGAGGTACGTAATAAGGTAGTTCTTCTTCCTTTATTTTTAGTCTTTCTAACTTTATTTTAAACCCTTTGATGGAGCAGTAATTTGCCTTGTATAAGTGTCCTTATTCAATTTAACTATGCTTTTCAAGACAAGCTATTTTTTACAATGATAATACATAAACAAATGTAAACAGAATCATTTTCTTTTTACTAAAAACGGTGAAAAAAATGAGACATGATAAAATAATGTTGAACTGCCAATAAGGAGCCAAGGTCAGAGATTTATTTCTGTCACTGACTGTGTGCCATATGAAAGTCTAGTTTTTGTAACATTCTTATGAATAATATGGTATTGACATAAAAGTGAACTTATGAATAACTTTTGTCTACAAACTAGGAGATCCTACTTAGCTATATTCCTCAATAAAAATATAATATGATCAATGAGAAAGCATAATATTTTTATTTTCTACTACAGTGCACAAAAAAGAATGTGTTGTGTCATAGAAAATATTAGTTTACCAAGTTAACTCTGGCTTAACTCAAACTACTATAAAATCATAATTATTCAGAATCATTAAAAATCAAGTCTGCATAGGAAAGCATTTTAAAGAGCAAAGACTTTAGTCCCCTTTTGGCCACAGATAAAGTATTTTTATATTTTCTAAAAATTCATTTGTTACTTCACATTACTTAATCTTTTCCAGATGACTAGGGGTACGATGGCAGGCATTAATGACTGTATAAGCACGAGGACTCTTGGGAAATATAAGATCATGAGATCCTTTTGTCCTATACAAAAGGGCCCAAACAATTAGTTAGTTGGCGTTTCTCTCCCTCTGTGTGTGTGGCGGGGCAGGGGGGGGGGGGGGGAGAGGGGGGAGGGAGGGAAGGGTAGAGGAAGAGAGGCATCTGCATTGAAGGTTACTTGTAATTAATTTTGGCTATTTTTAAATTGCTTCCTTTCTGGTTCTCAGGCCATATGCTGAACATTTGAGTTTTGGGTATGTTACACTATTTACAGCAAAATTAAATTAATGTTAATTACTTTAAGTATATATTAAAAAGTGTTTTATTTTAAAAATTTCAATAAAGTAAAGGAATATCTCAAGTTAAAATAAACTTAAATCCTGCTATACTACCAATTTAGTCTAATATATTGCTTTTCTCCTCAATTCAGTTCTCTAATAAATGGCATAGCTTTCAAAAGACTAAGCAGAAAAAATTGATGATTACAAAGCACAGAAATAAATATACCCATGTACTGAATGTATAGATTACTTTCCTTTTACTATATTCCACACAGTAACTAAGATTAGAATTTCTAGCTGAAACGGGAACATTTGCTATCTCATCGTTGGAAGCTCCTTAGAAGAAAGAACAATATGTTCTCATGTACTATCTGATTTTTAAAATGGTGGATTACAAGAATTTTACACTATAAAGCTTCTTTTTACTTTTCCTTTTTCCTGGCAGTCTTACAGTACTCTTAATATATTACACCTGATTCTTTTTACTGTTGTGATTCAAGGTCACTCCATAAAAAATTTGCATGGCTGGCATACAAAAAGTTGAAGGTGGTTGCTGTCACCTTGAATAATTCTGCACATTTCTCTCCTTCAAAAAAAGAAATGTGAAGCAGCGGTGACTTTATTTTGTACTACTCTACTAAAGATGAATACTATACTCTGAAATTTTTGAGAAAACCCTTTTCTTAAGTGATTTTGCCTTGTTGCAACAAAGAAAAAACTAAAATCTTCGCACCACACGGTAGGGGCAGATGGATAAACATAAGAAAGGAGCACTTGATCCCAGCAGCAGACCTTGGGCACTTCCAAGGTGGAGCTGAAAAGACAGACGGTTAGTTTGGCTTCATGTCTAACAAACATGTCCTGCCTTAAGGGTAGGCAGGGGTCTTTCCATGAGAGGCCACTCTGGGTTTTAGGTAGTTCCAATTCTTCTCAAACCTCTCAGAAGTGTACACAGCTATTTTTATTTTATCTTCCCTGCCTCAATCCTCATGGCATTTTATCTAAGGGATGATAAACTTGTTTCATGTTAAACCCCAAATTTTTATGTACATCAATCTTTCTTCAGACTTCAGCTTACATATGCCCACCCCATTGCCATGCTTCACTGGGAGCATTTTCACAAGAGTAAAATGAAGCACATTCTATACTGTTTTCATCTAATTCCAAAGCTGCTAGGCTGACTGAGGTCCTAGTATCATTGTTTTTCTCTGAAACCTTTCCCTTCTTCTCTCTACCTCCAGTCTAAATTAGCCACTACTAGGAGATAAATAGCAGCAAAACTAAATCCTTTAAGCATTAGTGTTACTGTGCAACTTACCTATTCAAAAATATGTATCCAATTCAAAAAGGTTCAGTAAACAATGGTATGTTCCAGACATTATATCAAGCATATAAATAAACTATAATACATCTGTTAAGTGTATTAAGAGCTGTTTCTTCTCAATATAAATGTAGCACAGCAGTGGGGACCTAACCAAACTTGGAGAGAGATGTATAAGAAAGGGGTTCCTAGACTTGGTAACACCAGAATTTTAAGAGTAGCAGCAGTTTGGGCCAAAACTGTCAAGATTTGATCCAGCCTCGTCTCCTACACCACTTTTTCAGTGCACGCTATGCTCAGAAAATATCAAACCATTAGCAGTTCTCTGTAAACATCATGCTGTTTCACACTTCCGTTGCCTCATTCAGGAGCTCCTCTCTACTTTTAACTTTCTTCCCAGCCCTCCTTGCTTTATTCTACCTCAAACCTACTTTTCCTTCAAAATTTTCACTGAGATGTAATTGCCAAGGTGATACTGCCTGGTATCTCAAGTTGGGATAAAAACAACAGTTCTACATCCTCCAATAACACTCTGTGAAAATCACCTTTATGGAACATATTACAATATATTGTACTCATTTGTAACATAAATTAATTCAGGATATGATCCATGTGATGTTCTACTTCAAATCCCTAGAACACTGCTTATATTCAACAAATGTGTTTTTTTAATGAATAATAGTTAGACCTAGTGAAACACCAAAAAAACAAAAATAGGAATAAACTCATCCCCAAAGGCTAAACACTTGTATACTGAAAAATATAAAATATTGCTGAAATAAGTTAAGGATACGAATAAATAGAAAGACATCTCATGTTTATGGATTACAACACTTAATATTATTAATTCAATACTGTCCAAAGCAACCTACTGATCAAATGCAATTCCTATCAAAATCCCAATGATGTTTTTTGCATAATTAGAAAAACCTATCATAAAATTCACATGGAATCTCAAGGGACCCCGAAGAGCCAAACAATCGTGAAAAAGAGGAGCAAACTTGGAGATCTCATACTTCTTGATTACATAACTCATTTAAAAAGCTACACTAATCAAAACTGGTACTTCTTGATTACATAACTCATTTAAAAAGCTACACTAATCAAAATTGTATAAAGAATGACACATACACCAATGGAATAGAATAGATATCCGAGAAAAAAACGCTCATATACATGGTCAAAGGATTTTTGATAAGGGTACCAAGACCATTCAGTGGGGGAAGAACAAACAGTGTTAGGAAAATTGGGTATCCACATGCAAAACTATGAAATGGGAGCCTTACCTTGCACAAAAGACAAAAACTAACTCAAAATGGATCAAAGACCTAAACATAAGAGCTATAACTCTTAGAAGGATACAAAAGGGAAAATCTTCATGACATTGGATGTGTCAATGATCTCTTTGATGTGAAACCAAATGCAAAGGCAATCAAAGAAAAAACAGACAAATTGGGCTACATCAATATTTAAAACTTGTGCATCATTTTTTTTAAAAAACATCTATTTATTTTTGAGACAGAGAATGAACGGGGGAGGGTCAGAGAGAGAGGGAGACAGAATCTGAAACAGGCTCCAGGCTCCGAGCTGTCAGCACAGAGCCCGACACGGGGCTCGAACTCACAGACCGCGAGATCATGACCTGAGCTGAAGTCGGCCGCTTAACCTACTGAGCCACCCAGGTGCCCCTAAAACTTGTGCATCAAAGGACAAGTCAACAGAATGAAAATGCTGGAATATGAGAAATATGGAATATGGAATATGAGAAAATATATAAAAATCATATATTTGATTAGGTGTTAATATCCATGATATATAAAGAAATCCTACTCAAAAACCAAAAAGCAAGCAACTCAATTTAAAAATGACCAAAGAGCTTGAATAGACATTTTTCCAAAGATATGTAGAAAGCAATAAACATGCAAAAAGGTGATCAACATCACTAATCATTAAGGAAATGCAAATCAAAACAACAGTGAGATATTATGTAACATTATTAGGATGGCTACCATAAAAAGAAAATAACAAGTATTGACAAAAATGCGGAAAAACTGGAATCTTTGTGCAATGTTGGTAGGAATGTAAAATGGTTCAGCCATTATGGAAAACAACATGGCAGTCTCTCAAAAAAGTAAAAACAGAATTACAATATGATCCTTCGATTTCACTTCTAAGTATGCACAGAGAAAAAACTCAAGAAAGCAAGATCTCAAACAGGTATTTGTATACCCATGTTCATAGCAGCATTATTCACAATAACCAAAAAGTGGAAGCAACTAAAATGTCCATCAATAGATGAATGGATAAACTAAATATGGTATACATACAATGGAATATTAGGTTTAAAAAATAAAAAAATTCTGACACATGCTACAAAATGGATGAACCTTGAGGACATGATGCTAAGTGATATAAACCAGTCACAAAAAGATAAATACTATATGATTCCACTTATATGAGGAATCTAAACTAAAGTAGTCAAATTCATACACAAAGAAAACAGAATGGTGTGATGGTTAATTTTATGTGTAACCTTAATTGGGCAACAAGGTACCCACATATTTGGTTAATGTTATTCAGGGTGGTCTGTGAGAATGTTTCTGAATGAGATTAGCTTCTGAATTGGTAGACTAAGTAAAGCAGATTCCCCTCTCCAATGTGGGTGGGCCTTATGCAATCTATTGAAGGCTTGAATAGAATAAAAAGGCAGAGTAAGGGAGAATTCATTTTCTCTCTGCCTGACTTATCTTCCAGATGGGACAGTGTTTTTTGTTTTTTGTTTTTTTCCAGGCTTTCGACTCTAATTCAGACTGGAACTTACACTGTTGTCTCTCCTTTTCCTCAGGCCTTCAGATTCACACTGGAATTATACCATTATCTCTCTTGGTCTCCTGCTTGCTGACTGCAGATCTTGGGACTTCTCAGTCTCCATGATCATATGAATCAACTCTTTATAATAAACTTATTTTTATATTGGTTCTATTTCTTTGCAGAACTCTGACTAATAATAAATGGTGATTGCCAGAGGCTGAAGATCGTAAGTAATGGGGAGTTATTGTTGAATGGGTACAGAATTTCTATTTATAAGATGAAAAGTTTTGGAAACAGATGGTGGTGATGGTTTTACAACAATTTGAATGACTTAATATCACTAAACTACATTTTAGAATGATTAAAATAGTAAAGTTTATCTTCTGTGTATTTTACCACAATTACAAAAATTTTTTAAATAGTCAATCCTACTGAACAAAACAGCTTTTGGTTCTGCTTAAACCAACAGTTCTCAAACGTCTTGGTCTAAGGACCCCTTTACACTACTAAAAATTAATAAGGATCCCAAAGGACTTTTGTTTATATGGATTATATTTATTAATGTTTACCATCTCAGGGATTAAAACAGAAAAATTTAAAATATTTACTAATTAATATAAAATAATAATAATCCATTATAAACATAATACATTTTATGAAAATTAAGTATATTTCCCAATATATAAGTACTTTAGTGACAAAAGTAGCATTGTTTTATATTTTTCAAAATCTTTTTAAAAATCTAGCTAAAACCTCCACATCTTCTACATTCAAGATGAAATATGTTACTTTGGCTGAAGTACGAAGAAAATCCAGTTTCATACAATTATATAATTGGAAAGAATTTAAAAGGTCCTTTGAGGTAAGTTTGGATATTGTTCTTTGGTATAACATTTAAATTCAATAAGAAGTAGTACCGAAATGTTAGTTGCAATGTGGAATCTGAAACCATACCAATCAACTTTTTATGCTGTTACATTAGGTCCATTGGTCTACTTTGTGCTTTGAGTAGATCTTCCATCATGCATTATAATATCATGTATTTTTCATTTTGAAAATATTGTTTCGCTGAGTTCCCACTCAGCTCTTTCAAATGTTGACACATTACATTATTCAAAATTTAAAAACCACATTTATTAATATCACCACTAATCTCATCAAAAAAGTCTTTAAGTATTTGGAAAGTTGATATAAATTTTACAAAATTCTAATTTTCACTTGAAAGCTCATTTTATCATTAGTAACAAATACTGTCAGGGGTATTCCCTGAATTGACAGGTTCACTTTGTTCAAATTTAAGAAAATGTCTACCAAATAACCAAGTTTCAATAACCCCAGTTTGTGTGTCATTCTTTTGTGTAGAAAATGGTATTCTCTAACACAGTGGCTGGTTCCGCTTGCAACCCAATCATACAAGTTCTTTTCCTCTGAACAACCACCATACTTTGGTACACTGGTATACTACAGAAGTGTCTTATACCTGTTTCGCATTTTGCCATACAGAATATTAAAAAGAGAGATACTTGGGGCACCTGCGAGGCTCAGTCAGTTAAGTGTCCAACTACAGCTCAGGTCATGATCTCATGATTCATGAGTTCAAAGCCCCACATCAGGCTCTTGACTATCACTGCAGAGCCTCCGTGGGATTCTCTCCTTCTCCCCCTTTCTCTATCACTCCCCCATTTGTGGTCTCCCTCAAAATAAATAAACTTTTAAAAAGTTACTTAAAAAAAAGAGGGATACTCAAGGGTCAAGATGTTACAAATTTAACAATTTTTACTGCTTCACTAAGAGCATTCTTAGATGAAAACATTCTTTTAAATGTGAATACATTTTTTTTAACGTCCTGAAGAATGCAATAACTGTTTGTGTACTTTGGTGCCACTGCCTTGATTTGTGCTAGGTGCTTTTAATTTCTGCTTTTGTACCATCAGTATAAATGTCAATATAAAGAAAACGGCAAATAAATATTAATATTTTTTAAAAGTACTTTTGACTTCTCAGACCCTCTGAAACGGTCTTGAAGACCTCCAGAGATCTGCTCACCACACTTTGAAAACCACTGGCTTAAACAATACAGGAAGTGTTAGAACTTCTTAATATCAAACCGACTTCAGAATTCAAAATCATTAATCTTTCAAGTAGAAAATGAACAGAGGTTGAATCATGCAGGTTCTTTTTTTTCACATGAGAAAAAAATGCATTCAAGAGAAAGATGAAACAGCTTTCTCATCACCAACCACTATTAGAACCTGAAATGCATGACTGACTATATTGAGTGATGTCTTCACTCTTGTAGCTCAGTGAGGATAACTTTCCAACATCACAAAGGAAATTACTCAGGAACCTAGTCTTTTCTAAAGTCATTTGGTGGCATGTGACTATAAACCTACTATATTCACTTTTGTATTTCCATTTACTGGTGAGGCCAGGTATGGCTCTGAAGTACAATCCTTCAATCATTTTCCAGCATCCACATATGAAGAGATACTAAGATAAGCACCATCATACACAGAAATTTATAATTACCAAGGAGAATGATGGACAGAAACAACTCATACAATGGTCAGAGAAGGCATCTTTGAGGAGATAACATCTTATTTGAGCCTAGAGGAAAAGGCACAGTGAGGCATAGAAGAATCATGGCAAGAATATCTGATACTAAGGAGGTAAGAGCAAGTCCAAAGGATCTGAAGTAGGACCAAGTTTAGGCTATTTCAAAAACCAAAGAGTGAGCAATGTTGCTGAACATAGATGATAATGAGGAGAGCATAATGGGTTCATATTAGAAAGGGATAATTAAGGCCCAGATCATGAGCCGTATGAATTTAAATATTATTCTAAATGCAATAGTAACCTATTATAGGAAATACTCTATTTTAATTTCTATTATAGGAAATAATAGAAAATAAAATAATCTATTTTAAATAGATTCTAAAAGGCAAAGAAACCACTCTAAATGTGACATGTCCAAAAATACCTAAAAACATGGATCTGGTAAGCAATAAAGGCTTAGGGTTTGAATGTATTAGACAATATGACCATTCCTTTTAATGTGTGTGGGAGGTTGAAAAATGCCCCCCAAAGATGTCTAGAACCTATGATATATTATGTTACATGAAAGGAGAAACATCACAGATTCAATTCAGGCTAAACACCTTAATACAGATTATCCTGGATTACCTATATGGCCCCAATGTAGTCATATGATCCATTAAAAGTAGAGAGTTTTCTTGGCTGAAGGCAAAAAAAAATTCAGCAGAAAAGGAAGTCAGAGACTTTTAACCATGAGAAAGACGCAGTACACTGTTGCTGGTTTGAAGATAAAGGTGCAGTATGATGAGAAATGTAGGTAGCCTTAAGCTTAAGGAGCTAAGAAAGGCTCCCAACTGACAGCCCACAAAGATACAGGGGCCTCAGTCTTACAACCACAGGAAATGACTTCTGCCAATAGCTTGAATGAGTTTGGAAACAGATTCTCCCCCAGAACTCCAGATAAGGGCCCAGACTAGCTAACATTTTGAGGTTGATCTTGTAGGACACAAAGAGAGAATTCAATCAAACCCATCCATGCTTCTGGTCTACAGAGCTTAGAGATAATAAATGCGTATAGTTTTAAGCTGTTATGTTTGTGGTAATTTTTTACAGCCCCAACAGAAAGCTAATGAATATGGTTTGACAGAAAGAGAGCAGTTAAAAAATTTTAATGTTTATTATAAACCTAAAGATGGCAAAGTGACTTTAACTCATAACCTTAAATCATAGTATGTTAAACAAAATAACAAATGAAATAGAAAAATAATCTCTATATTTAATAAAACAAACAAAAACATTTAATTCTAAATCATAAAGAATAGATAATAGTGGGGCTCCTGGGTGGGTCAGTCAGTTAAGTGTCTGACTTTGGCTCAGGTCATGATCTTGCAGTTTGTGAGTTCGAGCCCCGCATCAGGTTCTGTGCTGACAGCTCAGAGCCTGGAGCCCGCTTCACATTCTGTGTCTTCCTCTCTCTCTGTCCCTCCTCTGCTCACACTCTTTCTCTCTCTCTCAAAAATAAATAAACATTTAAAAAAATAAAAAAGAATATGTAATAGTAAAATTTTAACCAAATTTAGGTAAAGCCACAGAAGCTGCTAAAAATCTTGAATAAGCTACAGATTTCTCTAAAAGTTAAGTCAGGTGTCCTAGAAGGCCTATTCACAATTCTTCACTGGAGTCTCTGAATGCAAAAGTGGAAATGGGTTGAAGGGCAATCAGAAAACAGGTCAATATTCAAATTCTCTTTCTATTCCACAGGGCAACCATCTAATCCCATGCGAACTCTAAAGGATCCATCATTCTACCTCTACTCAAGTCCTACACTAGCATAATGGCCTGAGAAAAGCATAATAAATAAAAATATATGAAGTGTATACAACAAAAGTAGAACTAGAAAACAAGAAATCTTCAGGAAAATAATTTAGAATGTATAAAAATGTAACAAATGAAGGAAGGCAAGTAATCAAAGAATAAATGAGGACAACAAACAAATGAGATACAGAGTTACTTGGCAGAATTCAAGAAAGAAATACATGACAATAAAACCATACAGAAATGAAGGGCATATCAGAAGTTGAAATTAAGTAGACTTAATGCTGCTGAAAATATGGTAAGTCATAAGGTTAGAGTTAAGCACACAAAGTGAAATAGAAAAGAACACAGATATAAAAGAAAATAGAGAGAACATGACAAATATGGGCAACAGACAAAGAGCCATAATTGGTGTTTTGAAAGAAGGAATCTCGGCAAATGGATTTTTTTAAATATTGCAAATTTAAAATATTTTAAAAGAAAAAAAATTCCTAAAAAAGCAAATATGCTAATTAGAAAGAAATTCTATATTTCACTTAAAAATATGTAAGGGGAGGCAGTTCAAGATGGCAGTGTAGGAGTATCCTGAACTTACCTCCTCCCACAGACACAACAAATCTACAGCTATATATGCAACAATTCCCTCAAAAAAAAAAAAAAAACTGAAAACCAGATGAATCCTACACACACACACACACACACACACACACGCACACACACACAAATAAAAGGCCACATCAAGATGAACAGTAGAGGCAGAGAAGTGCTCTCAGCGATAATCCAACCCCTGTAGTAGTGACCCACAGTCAGGAGGAGTCAGAAAAATATCTCATAAATACAAAGTTTCTCCCTGAGGAGTGAGGGGTTTGTACCCCACATTAGGTTTATACCCCGCATTTGTACCCCAGCACTAGAGATGAGCCTCCAAAATATGTGGCTTTCAAAAGCAATGGGGTTTATCAAGGGGAAACATATGACTCTAGGGAATAGAGACTCTATACTTAAAGGGTCCATACACAGAATCATTTGCTCTGGAACCCAGTAAAAAAGCATGAGATTGAAAAACCAAGGGGCGCCTGGGTGGCTCAGTCAGTTAAGCATCCGACTTCAGCTCAGGTCATGATCTCATGGTCCGTGGGTTCCAGCCTCACATCGGGTTCTGTGTTGACAGCTCAGAGCCTAGAGCCTGTTTCTGATTCTGTGTCTCCCTCTCTCTGCCCCTCCCCTGCTTGCATTCTGTCTTTCTCTCTCTGTTGCAAAAATAAATAAACATTAAAAAATTAAAAAAAAAACCAAAACATTAGATCACACACGGAGATTCATTTGCTAACATTAAGGCATCTGGCAAAGAGCAAAAACCTGAAGTGACTCCAAGGACAGAGGCACTGGTGATTTCAATATTTGGCATTTTCTTCTACCTTGCTAACACTGGCCAAAGTGCTCTCTCCTTCTGCATGGTTGTGCCAGTACATATGAATGCAAGTTTTGCATTCTAACCTGCTAGCACTGGTGAGAAAACATACTGGCCCTCCATGCAGCTCAGAAAGCTACCATCTAACCAGGTGGACAAGTGTCCCACCAATCTGTGCACTCTCATGACCACCACTAGACCTGTCAGCACCTCACCCCTCTGAGAAGTTCCCACAACCAATGCCAGGCTAGTGGGTATGTACAGCTCATACAGGGCATGACCCTTGAGTGTCTGATCTGGTGGCCAGGGTCCATTATTTTCTGGGACCCATGGGTCTGGAACCATCAAAGATACAGGGTGAGTGACAACCAAGAAAAATATAACTAACTAAATAAATAAATTTCATCTCCTACACAAGGCCACTTTTTCAAGACTGGGAGAAATAGCTATTAAATCTCATATACAGACTTAACATCTGGAATGTTATAAGTCAACAGTTCTGCTCCAAGAGCGGGAGGGCTAGAGGACAACGGGAGGGAGAGTTGTTGAGCCCAGAGGACAGAGCTCAGCTTGGCAGGGAACAAAGGCAATGGGAAGCGCCATCTTCCTCACCCATCGCCAAGCCAAAATCCCAAAGGGAACCAGTCACCCCTCACGGACCTTGCTTGCACTGTGCAAACACCCAACGCTGTGCTTCTGTGGATCCATCACTCCAACGGGTCTGCCTCCCTCCTGGTGCCGCAGGGCCCCTCCGGAAGTGGCCTACTGAATGAAAAGCAAGCTGAGCCTGCTCCTCCTGCCTGTGTGCAACTTGCACATCCACCCCAGCTAATATGCCAGATCCCATAGAAGCAGCACCACAAGCTGGCAGTGTGCAAGTAGCCCAGACAGGGGCCATACCACTCCACAGTGAGTCCTGCCCCTGGGACCCGGGAAGATAAGGTACACACCAGTCTGACTGAGGCCCCAGTGGTGGGCTAGGAACAGACATCAGGTTCAACTGTGGCCCCGCCCACCAACACAAGTTACTCCAGACAGCACAGAGGAAGAGCCCTGCAATTCTGCACCACTCCAGGGACTACCCAAAATGACTAAATGGAAGAATTCTCCTCAAAAGAAACTCCAGGAAGTAGAGACAGGTAATGAACTGATCAAAAACAATTCAAACAATGTAACAGAAAACGAATTTAAAATAATAGTTATAAAATTAATCTCTGGACTTGAAAAAAGTATAGAGGACAGCAGAGAATATATTACTACAGAGATCAAGGGACCAAGAAACAGTAAGGAGGAGCTAAAAAATGCTATTAATGAGCTGCAAAATAAAATGGAGGTGACCACAGCTCGGATTGAAGAGGCAGAGGAGAGAATAGGTGAATTAGAAGATAAGATTATGTAAAAAGAGGAAGCTGAGAAAAAGAGAGATAAAAAAATCCAGGAGCATGAGAGGAGAATTAGAGAACTAAGTGACACAATTAAACGTAATAATATATGCATAATTGGGATTCCAGAGGAGGAAGAGAGAGAGGGAAAGGTGCTGCAGGTGTACTTGAAGAAATCATAGCTGAGAACTTCCCTGATCTGGGGAAGGAAAAAAGGCATTGAAATCCAAGAGGCATAGAGAACTCCCTTCAGACGTAACTCGAATCGATCTTCTGCACGACATATCATAGTGAAACTGGCAAAATACAAGGATAAAGAGAAAATTCTGAAAGCAGCTAGGGATAAACATGTTCTAACATATAAAGGGAGACTGATAAGACTAGTGACTAATCTCTCTACTGAACCTTGGCAGGCCAGAAAGGAATGGCAGGAGATCTTCAGTGTGTTGAACAGAAAAAAAAAATATGCAGCCGAGAATCCTCTATCCAGCAAGTCTGAGAGATAAGGTCATCCCAAACAAACAAAAACTGAAGGAATTCATCACCACTAAACCAGCCCTAAAGAGATCCTAAGGGGGATCCTGTGAGACAAAGTACCAGAGACATCGCTACAAGCATGAAACCTACAGACATCACAATGACTCTAAACCCATATCTTTCTATAATAACACTGAATGTAAATGGACTAAATGCTCCAACCAAAAGACACAGGGTATCAGAACGGATTAAAAAACAAGACTTATCTATTTGCTGTCTACAAGAGACTAATTTTACACCTGGGGAAACCTTCAGATTGAAAGTGAGGGGATGGAGAACTATTTATCATGCTACTGAAAGTCAAAAGAAAGCTGGAGTAGCCATACTTACATCAGACAAACTAGACCTTAAATTAAAGGTTGTAACAAGAGATGAAGAAGGGCATTATATAATAATTACAGGGTCTATCCATCAGGAAGAGCTAACAATTATAAATGTCTATGCGCCAAATACGGGAGCCCCCAAATATATAAAGCAATTATACACAAACATAAGCAACCTTATTGATAAGAATGTGGTAACTGCAGGGGACTTTAATACGCCACTTACAACAATGGATAGATCATCTAGACACAGGATCAATAAGGAAACAAGGACCCTGAATGATACATTGGATCAGATGGACTTGACAGATATATTTAGAACTCTGCATCCCAAAGCAACAGAATATCCTTTTTTTTTTTTTGAGTGCACATGCAACATTCTCCAAGATAGATCACATACTGGGTCACAAAACAGCCCTTCATAAGTATACAAGAATTGAAATCATACCATGCATACTTTTAGACCACAATGCTATGAAACTTGAAATCAACCTCAGGAAAAAGTCTGGAAAAGTTCCAAAAGCATGGAGGTTAAAGAACACCCCACTAAAGAATGAATGGGTCAACCAGGCAATTAGAGAAGAAATTAAAAATATATGGAAATAAACGAAAATGAAAATACAACAATCCAAACGCTTTGGGATGCAGCGAAGGCAGTCCTGAGAGGAAAATACATCGCAATCCAGGCCTATCTCAAGAAACAAGAAAAATCCCAAATGCAAAATCTAACAACACACCTAAAGGAAACAGAAGCAGAACAGCAAAGACACCCCAAACCCAGCAGAAGAAAAGAAATAATAAAGATCAGAGCAGAAATAAACCATATAGAATTTAAAAAAACTATAGAGAAGACCAATGAAACCAAGAGTTGGTTTTTTGAAAAAATAAACAAAATTAATAAACCTCTAGCCAGGCTTCCAAAAAGAAAACGGAGATGACCCAAACAGATAAAATCATGAATGAAATGGAATTATTACAATCAATCCCTCAGAAATACAAGCAATTATCAGGGAATACTATGAAAACTTATATGGACAACCTGGACAACCTGGAAGAAATGGAAAAATTCCTAAACACCCACACGCTTCCGAATCTCAAACAGGAAGAAATAGAAAGCTTGAACAGACCTATAACCAGCGAAGAAATTGAATCAGTTGTCAAAAATCTCTTAACAAATAAAAGTCCAGGACCAGATGGCTTCCCTGGGGAATTCTACCAGACATTTAAAGCAGAGATAATACCCATCCTTCTCAAGCTATTCCAAAAAATAGAAAGGGAAGGAAAACTTCCAGACTCATTCTATGAAGCCAGTATTACTTTGATTCCTAAACCAGACAGAGACCCAGTAGAAAAAGAGAACTACAGGCCAATATTCCTGATGAATATGGATGCAAAAATTCTCAATAAGATACTAGCAAATCGAATTCAACAGCATATAAAAAGAATTATTCACCATGATCAAGTGGGATTCATTCCTGGGATGTAGGGCTGGTTCAACATTCTCAAATCAATCAATGTGATACATCACATTAATAAAAGAAAAGATAAGAACCATACGATCCTGTCAATTGATGCAGAAAAAGCATTTGACAAAATTCAGCATCCTTTCTTGAAAAAAACCCTCGAGAAAGTCGGGATAGAAGGAACATACTTAAACATCATAAAAGCCATTGATGAAAAGCCCACAGCTAATATTCTCAATGGGGAAAAACTGAGAGCTTTCCCCCTGAGATCAGGAACACGACAGGGATGTCCACTCTCCCCGCTGTTGTTTAACATAGTGTTGGAAGTGCTAGCGTCAGCTATCAGACAACAAAAGGAAATCAAAGGCATCAAAATTGGCAAAGATAAAGTTAAGTTTTCACTTTTCACAGGTGACATGATATTATACATGGAAAATCCGATAGACTCCACCAAAAGTATGCTAGAACTGAAACATGAATTCAGCAAAGTCACAGGATACAAAATCAATGTACAGAAATCAGTTGCATTCTTATGCACTAATAATGAAGCAACAGAAAGACAAACAAAGAAACTGATCCCATTCACAATTGCACCAAGAAGCATAAAACCTAGGAATAAATCTAACCAAAGATGTAAAAGATCTCTATGCTGAAAACTATAGAAAGCTTATGAAGGAAATTGAAGAAGATATAAAGAAATGGAAAAACATTCTGTGCTCATGGGTTGGAAGAATAAATATTGTCAAAATGTCAATACTATCCGAAGCTGTCTACACACTGAATGCAATCCCAATCAAAATTGCACCAGCATTCTTCTCGAAGCTAGAACAAGCAATCCTAAAATTCATAGGGAACCACAAAAGGCCCCAAATAGCCAAAGTAATTTTGAAGAAGAAGACCAAAACAGGAGGCATCACAATTCCAGACTTTAGCCTCTACTACAAAGCTGTAATCATCAAGACAGCATGGTATTGGCACAAAAACAGACACATAGACCAATGGAATAGAATAGAAACCCCAGGAATAGACCCACAAACATATGGCCAACTACTCTTTTACAAAACAGGAAAGAATATCCAATGGAAAAAAGACAGTCTCTTTAACAAATGGTGCTGGGAGAACTGGACAGCAACATGCAGAAGGATGAAACTAGACCACTTTCTTACACCATTCACAAAAACAAACTTAAAATGGATAAAGGACCTGAATGTGAGACAGGAAACCATCAAAACCCTAGAGGAGAAAGCAGGAAAAGACCTCTCTGACCTCAGCCGCACCAATTTCTTACTTGACACATCCCCAAAGGCAAGGGAATTAAAAGCAAAAATGAACTATTGGGACCTCATGAAGATAAAAACTTCTGCACTGCAAAGGAAATGATCAACAAAACTAAAAGGCAACCAACGGAATGGGAAAACATATTTGCAAATGACATATCAGACAAAGCGCTAGTATCCAAAATCTATAAAGAGCTCACCAAACTCCACATCCAAAAAAACAAATAATCCAGTGAAGAAATGGGCAGAAAACATGAATAGACGTTTCTCTAAAGAACACGTCCAGATGGCCAACAGGCACATAAAAAGATGCTCAACATCGCTCATCAGGGAAATACAAATCAAAACCACACTCAGATATCACCTTATGCCAGTCAGAGTGGCCAAAATGAACAAATCAGGAGACTATAGATGCTGGCGAGGATGTGGAGAAATGGGAACCCTCTTGCACTGTTGGTGGGGATGCAAACTGGTGCAGCCGCTCTGGAAAACAGTGTGGAGGTTCCTCAAAACATTAAAAACAGATCTACCCTATGACCCAGCGATAGCACTGCTAGGAATTTACCCAAGGGATACAGGAGTGCTGATGCATAGGGGCACTTGTACCCCAATGTTTATAGCAGCACTTTCAACAATAGCCAAATTGTGGAAAGAGCCTAAATGTCCATCAACTGATGAATGGATAAAGAAATTGTGGTTTATATACACAATGGAGAACTACGTGGCAATGAGAAAGAATGAAATATGGCCTTTTGTAGCAATGTGGATGGAACTGGAGAGTGTGATGCTAAGTGAAATAAGTCATACAGAGAAAGACAGATACCATATGTTTTTACTCTTATGTGGATCCTGAGAAACTTAACAGAAGTCCATAGGGGAGGGGAAGAAAAAAAAAAAGAGGTTAGAGAGGGAGAGAGCCAAAGCATAAGAGACTTAAAAACTGAGAACAAACTGAGGGTTGATGGGGGGTCAGAGGGAAGGAAGGGTGGGTGATGGGTATTGAGGAGGGCACCTTTTGGGATGAGCACTGGGTGTTGTATGGAATTCAATTTGACAATAAATTTCATATTTTAAAAAAAATTAAAAAAATAAATAAAATGTTTTTATCTTAAAATAAATAAATAAATACATAAATAAATAATTAAATCTCATATACAGAAATGAACTCATAGTCAAGCAATGTGAGGAAACAGAGGAATATGTTACAAATGAAAAAACAAGGTAAAACCACAGGGAAAAAGAAAACCTTAATGAAACAAAGATAAGTCATTTATCTGATAAAAAGTTCCAAGTAATGTTTATATAGATGCTCACTGAACTTCAAAGAAGAAATGGATGAACACAGTGAGAACCTCAACATAGAGACAGAAAATACAATAAAGTACCAAACAGAAGTCACAGACCTGAAGAATACAAAAACTTAACTGAAAAATATACTAGCCGGGTTCAACAGCAGACTAAATGAAGCAGAAGAAAGTATCAGTTGCCTGAAAAATAAGTCAGTAGAACTCACTGAAACAGAGGCGAAAAAAAATTGAACAGTGAAGACAACTTAAGGAACCTATGGAACATCATCAAGCATACTAACATGTGCATTATAGAGGTCCAAAGGAGAAGAGACAGAAAGATTCAGGACACTTACTTGAAGAAATAGTGGCTGAAAACTTCCTAACCTGGCAATGGAAACAAATATCCAGATCCAGGAAACCCAAAGCTCCAAACAAGATGAACCCAAAGAGACCAACACTGAGACAAATTAGATTGGACCCTTGAACATCAGGGTTAGGAGTACCAAAACCCCAGGCAGTCAAAACTCCACATATAACTTTGATTCCCCCAAAACTTAACTCCTAATGGCTTACTATTGACCAGAAGCCTTACCAATAACATAAAAAGGCAATTAACACATATTTTGTATATGTATTATATACTCTATTCTTAAAGTAAGCTGGAAGAAATAAATATTAAGAAAATCATAATTAAGGGAAATACACTTATAGTACTGTACTGTATTTATTGCAAAAAATCTGCATGTAAATGGACATACACAGTTGAAAACCATGTTGTTCAAGGGTCAGCTGTATAACTACAATGTCAAAAGTTAAAGAAAATCTTAAGCAAGAGAAAAACAGCTTGATACAAAAAGGGAACCCACACAACACCATCAGCAGATTTCTCAGCAGTAACTTGGCAGGCAAGAAGGAAGTGGCATAACATATTCAAAGTGCTGAAAGGAAAAAAAAAATTCCAAAAGAGCATACTCTATTTGATTAAGTTATCATTCAGAATTGAGGGAGAAATGATGAGTTTTTTAGACAAGCAAAAAGCTAAATAAGTTCATCACCACTAAACCAACCTTACAAGAAATATTAAGGGGACTTCGTTAAGATGAAAAGAAAAGGCACTAAAATTACGAACAAGTAAATATACAAAAGCAAAAATCTCATTGGTTAGTATAGAATAAAAGTAGTGGATTAAATTACTAACAAAGCTAGTAGGAAGGTTAAAAGATAAAAGTAGTAACAATAAATATAACCACAGCAATTAGTTAAGGGATACACAAAATAAAAAGATGTATAACATGACATCAAAAACATAAAATTTGGGGCACCTGAGTGGCTCAGTTGGTTAAGCATCTGACTCTTGATTTCAGCTGAGGTCACAATCCCAGGGTTGTAGGATTGAGCCCCATGTTGGACCCCACACTGAGCGTGGAACCTGCTTGAGATTTTCTCTCTCTCTCTCTCTCTCTCTCTCAATCTGTGTCTTTCTCTCTGGAAAAATTTTTTAAAAATATAAAAGGAAATAAAACTTGGCAGGAGGTGCTAAAAATGCAGTTTAAGATATATTCAAACTTGACTTACTGTCAACCTAAAATAGACTGTTTATATGTTTATGCTTCTATACTTGAGCTTTATGGTAACCAGAAACAAAACTCTATAGTAAATACGCAAAAGATAATGAACAAGGAAATTAAGTATTACACTCCAGAACGTCTTCAAACAACATGGAAGAAAGCAGAAGAGAAAAGGAAGAGAGGGAAACTATAAAACACACAAAAAACTATTAACAAAATGGCAATAAGTACATACTTATCAATAATTATTTTAAATGTAAATAGACTTAACACTTTAATCAAAAGACATAGTAGTTAAATGAATAGGAAAAAAAAAAGACCCATCTGTATGCTGCCTACAAAATATTCACTTCAGATGTAAGGACACACACAGACTAAAAGTGAGGGGTAGAAAAAGAGGTTTCATGCAGATGGAAACCAAAATAAAGTTGGGCTAGCTACACTTAAACAACATTAATTTTAAAACAAAGACTGTAACAAAAGACAAGAATGGGTACAGCATAATGGTAAAGGGGTCAATATACCAAGAAGATATAACATTTTTAAACATATATGCCCCCAACAGAGAAATATGTAAATACACAAAGCAAATAGACCTAAAGCGAGAAGCTGATAGCTATACAATAACAGTAAGGGACTTTAATACCCTATGTACCCACTGGACACATTATGTAGGCAGATTTTCAATATTAAAACAGTATCCTACATGACACATTAGACTAGACAGATACATAGACAACAATCCATTTAAAAGCAGCAGCACATATACTCTTCTCAAGTGCAATTGGAATAGTCTCCAGGATAAATCGTATGTTAAGACACAAACAAGTCTTAATAACTTCAAGAAGACTGAAATCATGTCAGGTATCTATTTTGTACACAACATTAAGAAAATAGAAATCCACTATAAGAAAAAAATTGGAAAAATTACAAATATATAGAGACTAAGCAACATGCCACCAAGCAAGCAAAAAGTCAATAAAGAAACTAAATGAAAAATCATAAAATATTTTGAGACAAATGAAAATGGAAATACAATATACCAAAATGTATGAGATGCAACAAAAGCAGTTCTAAGAAGGAAGATTACACCAATGCAAGCTGACCTCAAGAATCAAGAAAAATGTCAAATAACAATCTAAGTTTAAACCTAAAAGACACTAAAAAAATACGTAAATAAATCCCAAAGTTAGCAGAAGGAAAGAAATAATAAAGATCAAAATAGAAATAAATGAAATAGACATTAAAAAGACAAATGTAAAGATCAATGAAACTAAGAGATAGTTCTTTGAAAATATAAACAAAATTGACAAACCTGTAGATAGACTCAGTAAGAAAAAAAGAGAGAAGGATCACATAAAATCAGATCTATAGACGAATTACAACTGATACTAAAAAAATACAAAAGCTTTTAAGAGACTACTTACTATGAAGAATTATATGGCAACAAAGTAGACATCCTGGAAGAAACTGATAAATTCCTAGAAACATACAATCTTCCAAGACTGCATCATAAAGAAACAGAAAGTCTAAATACCTGGACTGCTAGTAACATTAAATTGGTAATCAAAAACCTCCCAAGGAACAAAACTCCAGGACAAGATGTCTTCACACAGGTGAATTCTACCAAACATTCAAAGAATGCAAAATATTTAAAAGGTGGGAATGCTTTCAGACTCATTTTACATAGCCAGAATTACTCTGATACCAAAACCGGACAAGGACATTACAAAAAAATAAGAAAAAAAATTATAAGGTAATATCCCTGATAAACACAGATGCAAAAGTCCTAAGCAAAATATTAGAAAATGAAATTCAACAATATGTTAAAAGAATCCTTCACCATGACCAAGTGGGATTTATCACAACAATGCAAGGATGTTTCCCAACATCTGCAAACTAATCAATGTAATACACCACGTTAACAAAATAAAGGATAAAAATTATATGATCATCTCAGTACATGAAGAAAAATCATTTTACAAAATCCAATATCCATTTATAATAAAAGCTCTCAAAAAAGGTTGGTAAAAACAAAATGTACCTCAATAAAATAAAGGCAATAGATGACAAATCCACAGGTGTCATCATCTCCATGGTGTAAAGCTGAAAACTTTTCCTTTAAGATCAAAAACAAGAAAAGGATGCGAACTCTCAGTACTTTCATTTAGCATAGTATCAGAAGTCATAGCCAGAGCAATTAGACAGGAAAAAAAAAGGCATCTGAATAGTAAAGGAAAAAATAAAACTATTCACAGATGAATGATTTTACATTAAACAACCCAAAAAGTCTCCACCACAAAATTATCTGAACTAAATGAATTCAGTAAAGTTGCATGAAAGTCAATATATAGAGATGTATTGCATTTTTATAAATTAACAACAATCACAAAGAATTATGAAAAAAAATCACCTCTATAAGTATATCAAAAAGAAAAAAATCTAAGAATAAATTTAACCAAGGAGATGAAAGACCTGTACACTGAAAACTATAAGACAGTGATGAATGAAATTGAAGACACAAATAAATGGAAAAACGTCTGTACTCATGGATTAGAAGAATCAATATTGTTAAAATGTCCAATAAAAACAATCTACACATTCAATGCAATACCTATCAAAATTCCAATGGTATGGGGGCGCCTGGGTGGCTCAGTCAGTTGAGCGTCCGACTTCAGCTCAGGTCATCTCACTGTTCGTGAGTTCAAGCCCTGCGTCAGGCTCTGTGCTGACAGCTCGGTGCCTGGAGCCTGCTTCTGATTCTGTGTCTCCCTCTCTCAGTCCCTCTCCCCCTCACACTCTGTCTCTGTCTCTCAAAAATAAATAAACATTAAAAAAAATTAAAAAAAAATTCCAATGGTATGTTTCACAGAAATAGAACAAAATATCCTAAACTTTGTATGGGACCACACACAAGACCCCAAATAGCCAAAGCAAAGTTAAGAAGAACAAATCTTGCTCCTGAATTTCAAACTATATTATAAAACTATAGTAATCAAAACAGCTTGGTGTTGGCATAAAAACAGACATGCAAATCAATACATTAGAATCAAGAGCCTACAAATAAAGCCACAATTATATGGCCAATTAACTATGACAAAGGAGGCAAGAATACACAATGGGGGAAAGACAGTCTGTTTAATAAATGGTGCTAGGAAAATTCACCAGCCACATGCAGCAGAATTAAACTGGGCCACTATCTTACACTTTACACAAAAATTAATTTGAAATGGATTAAAGACCTGAATGCAAGTCCAGAAACCATAAATCTAGAGAAAACATAAGCGGTAAGCTCTTTGACATCACTCTTGGTGACATATTTTGGGATCTGACCCCACAGACAAGTGTAACAGAAGTAAAAATAAATAATAGCACAACATCAAACTAAGAAGCTTCTACACAGCAAAGGAAATCAACAAAATAAAAAGGCATCCTGTTGAATGGGAGATGATATTTGCAAATCTTTTATCTGATCAGAGGTTAAGATTCAAAATATGTGAAGAACTCAGGCAACTCAATAACAATAAGGCAAATGATATGATTAAAAAATGGGCAGGGGACCTGAATACACATTTTTCCAAAAAAATACATACAGATTGAAACCAGAACATGAAAAGGTTCTCCACATCACTCATCATCAGGGAAATGCAAATTAAAACCACAATGAGATACCATCTCACTCACACATGTCACAATGATTACTATCAAAAAGATGAGAAATAACAAGTGTTGGTAAAGATGAGAAGAAAAGGGAATCCTCCTACACTGTTGTTTGGAATATAAATTGGTACATCTTCTGTGAAAAACATTATGGAGATTTCTCAAAACTTCAAAAATAGAAATGCCAATGATCCAGCAATTCCCATTGGGATATTTAACTTCAAAAAACAAAAACATTAAAAAAAACATGAAATCTAATTGAAATATGCACCCCATGTTCATTGTAGCATTATTTAAAATGAGATATCAAAAAAACCTAAATGCCCATCAATGGATGAATGAAGAAGATGTGGTTCGTATACATAATGAATTAACACCCAGCTATAAAAAAGAATGAAATATTGCCATTTGTGACAACATGGATGGACTTAGAGTATATTATGCTAAGTGAAATAAGTCAGACAAAAACAAATGCCATATTTCATCTATATGTAGAATCTAAAAAAAATAAAACAAACTAACAAAACCCATAGATACAGAGAAAAGAATGATAGTTGCCAGAGGGTAGAAGAATTGGATGATTGAATGAAATGGGTAAAAAGGAACAAGAGGTACAAACTACCAGTTATAAAAAAAATAAGTCATAGGGATGTAATGTACACCATGATGATTATAGTCAATAATATTGTATTGCGTATTTGAAAGCTGCTAAGGGAGTACATGTTGAAATTTCTCATACACAAGAAGAAAATTTTTTGCAACTTTCTGTGAGGACTAATGGTAGCTAGACTTTTTATGATAATCAATTCACCATGTATACAAATATCAAATCATTATGTTATACACCTGAAACTAATACAATGCTATATGTCAATTATATTTCAATAAAAGAATCTCTAAGAATGAGCAATGTCAAGATAACCTGGTGAAGTTACTAAATTTTAGGGGGAAAAATGTATCTTGTGATATCTAGTAAATAAAAACCAGTCACCAATAAAGAACAGCCTTAAAATTTCTGCAGAGAATTTTATTTTACAGATGTGAAAAGAATAAATCAGGATTTACATAGTGCTGAGAAAAAGCAACTGTAATCCCTACATTTAACATCCAATTTGTTATTCATTTATAAGCAACAGATATTTTCAAATAAGCAAAAGGTGAGGAATTACAGTACTGATGAATTCTTTTTTGGAAAAAGAAGTCCACTCAATGACAAAAATTTAATTAATCAAAAGATCAAATAAAGAGTCAAATAAAGAATTCAGATACTACAGAGCTATGTTATAAGGAACCAAGAATGAACATTAAATATACTTAAATATAGAACTCAGAAAGATAAACTATGAGAATTACAGCAGCTGAATATAAGGTTATAACTCTGACAATAAAAAAACAATATGACAACAATTATGAAGTGAAGAAAGACAAGGCAAGAGCTAAAAAAGTACAAAATTATGATTTTATTAAATTTCATAAAAGGGAGTAAGTTGATAATGTTAAAGTATATTCACATTATTAAAGAATAAGAATAGCCTATAAACATTCCAAATATAATAAAGGAAAATATAGATACATGCACACATATAGCAAAAGATATTTTAAAAAAGAGAAGAAGAAAGACTTCCACTTACAAAAATTTAGTGGCATAGACATCCTGCAAAAAAAATCAATAAAATGTTCACAGATGCCAAAAATAGTTGACAAATCTTACTCTAAATTGTAACTAAGTTCATACAAAAGTAAAAGAAAATCTCAGTGCTCTGCCCCCCACCCACCCAAATAGGAGTCCAAATCAGAGAGTTAAAAATGCTCCAGAGCTATGACTGCCCTAGATATTTCTGGATATAAAAAACCTAGAACCTGAGTTCTAACATCCACGACAGAGACAAAAGATGTAGCCTTGGGTCCATGCAAGGTAGGACACTAGACTCCTAGACCCCTTTACTGAGTTAGGGCCTTCAAAGCCTGCTCTTTCAGTAAAAGGATAAACTAGAATTTAAACTGCCAGCAAAGGGATTATACAAGTAAATGTGTCTGTTTCAGCCTCACACATTTGGGTAATAATGGCCAGAGAGAATTCATCATCATAGCTCTGCCCTCAAATTGGTTTAGGGTTCCCAAACAAAAGCCATAACTTAAAGTGACAAAGGGACTATAATACTGTAGGAATCACAGTAGACATAAAACAAATGTAGGAATAGACTTTCAAATTAGACTTTCAGTATTCTTAGACACTAAGATTAGTCAGAAACAAGTACAAAAAGTAAGATTCCAAAATATATAGAAGAACAAGATGACATCAGTGAAAATCAGCAGAAGTAAAATCAGTAGAATTACCACCTCAAAGGTCTCAGCAATTCAAATTATCAAAACAAAATGCAAAAATAACTTTTAAAAATATTTAAAGAAATAAAAGAGGAAACAAACTATTTAACAAATACTTTTATAATCTTTATTTTGCTGCAGGCACTGTTCTAAATGCCCTATCTATATATATTTACTCATATAATCTTTAACAACTCTAAAGTTGGTGCTACTAATTTTATGGATGAGGAAATCAAAGCTTAGAGAAGTTAAGAAACTTGCCTAATTTACATAGTATAAATTACGTGGCTAGAATCCAAATTCAACCAATTTGATATCAGAATCTGTGCTAATAATTATGTTGTATGCAAGGATTAAAAATAATCAATAATGGGGCACCTGGGTGGCTCAGTCAGTTAAGTGTCTGACTCGATTTTAGCTCAGGTCATGTACTCACAGTTGGTCACGAGGTAGAGTCTGGCGTCTCCACGCCCAGCGAGGAGCCTGCTTAGATTGTCTCTCTCCTTCTGCCTCTGCCCCTCCCCCACTTTCAAAAAAAATCAGTAATTAATTGGCCTACTTTTTAAATGAAAAAAATAGAACTAGAAGTTGAAAATACAATAACTGAAAATAAACTCAATGGTCAGTTGAGTTGGTGTCTAACTTCAGGTTAGACACAGGCAAAGATAGAATTAAACATGCAAGATAAAGCTGAAATCATTAAGCAGACTGCATTACAGAAAGATTAAAACATGGAAACCAAAGTTTAAGACACATGGAAGAAAATAATATTTTAATTATCTAGCAGGATCTCAGAAGGAGAGAATAAGGAAAGTAGAAGAAAACCACTATTTAAAGAGATAACAGATGAGATCTGTGTAGAACAGATAAAGAGAAATAAATCTACAGACTCAGAAAGTAGCAAAAATCTCATATTGTATATATACAAATAATAGACAATAAGAATGACAAAAGGCTAATTGTTAAACTAGAGACAGGATTGGAAACAAGGATAGGCTTATTAAAGTCTTCTCTTTTATTTTATTTTGCATTTGAATAGTCTCATCATGAAATAAAAAGTAAACATTTGAAAACATTGCTTAAGTCACAAAAAGGCTCCTAAAAGCATCAAGAGAAAAAAAACTAATAACTTAAAATGAACAATGATTAGACAGCTAATTTCTCTACAGCAATAATGAAAGCCAAACATGTGGTCTAATACCTTCAAATTTTGGGGACAAAATAATGGTCAGCCAAGAACTTTGCGACTAACTAAATTTTTATTACGGTGCTGTTTTTTATAATGACATTTTCAGACAAGACAAAATGGGAAATGTAAAACCAACAGACAGACTCTCACTAACAAAATTCAAACAATGTTAAACAATGTACTTCAGTAAGAAAACAATTTCAGAAGAAAAGTAAGCAAAGAAAGCATGTGGATAAAATTGAGTAGTGACCATTTAAAACATAAGTACAGTAGTTCCCCCTTTACCTGAAGAAGATATGTTCCAAGACCCCCAGTGGATGCCTGAAACTGTGGATTGTACCAAACTCTATATACAGTATGTCTCCTATACATATATGCCTATGATGAAGTTTAATTTATAAATTAGACACAGTAAGAGATTCACAATAATAATAAAATGGAACAAAGATAACAATATACTGTAATGCAAGTCATGTGAATGTGGTCTCTGTCTCAAAATGTCTTATTGTACCATACTCACTCTTCTCGTGATGAGGCACAATGATAAAATAAATGCCTGCATGATGAGATGAAGTGAGGTGAATGGTGTAGGCATTGTGACAGAGGAGCAGCAGGCTACTCCTGACCTTCTGGGTATCAGAGATCATGTTTCCAGACTGCAAATAACCGCAGGTAACTAAAACTGGAAAGCTAAACCATAGATACGGAAGCCTACTGCAATACTGCTTAAATTGAGGGATTAAAAATAGAGGTAGACGACTTCTGCTTCTGAAAATTAAAGAGTGGCTTATAACAGGCCTCTCATTAAATATATTTCAATTTTGAAAAATAAAGAATCTGGAAGGAAAAGCACAAAACAGCTGCTTGGGGAGTAACAGAGTTGAGGGGCTGGCTACTGTGAGGTAAGCTTTACAAAAGTAGTAGTACTTTTCCCCCAGGGAGACATTTGCCAATGTCTAAGTGGCCTGGGGCTAGGAGACCAAATAAAAGTAGTGACTCAAAGTGTCAGCAATCTCAGCAGGTTGGGAGACAAAAACTGAAGATCAATGATACGAAGGCACCTAGAACATGAGGGGCTATAGTCCCAAAGAAAAGCCAGACGAGAATGATAAGCCTAACTTTCCAACTAGACATTCCAATAATGTCCAATGAGACACTATTCAACTCTTGATCTGCATAGGACAAGAGGATGGTAAAGCCAAAAGCCAAACAGAAAGTGGCAGCCAAGTAGCTAATAATCAAGCAAAGGATTTGTCAGACTCATGATACTGGAGAAACAAAAATTAGAGTTTATGCTCACCAAGGAGAAAAAGCCCTGGTTTATGGAATTTTCAACTGTGATCCCTCATGGGCTACTTTAGAAGCCAGAAGTAGAAGTCTTTCAAAGATTAAGACTCACCATCAATTTAAATCCTCTAATCTCTGTTTGAAGTCTATTATTTGCCTGTATGCTGACTGCCAAAAAAAAGTCAGTTTCCTCTGGAGTATAAGGTGATCATCCCGAGCCTCTGCTGTTTTGCAAACAAAATGTATGGCATTTAGTTAAAAGTTATGAGGCATGCCAGAGACGAGATCAAATAGCCAAACCCAAGAGAAAATAGTAAAAACAAACTTATATCTGATTCACATACTGATGTTATCAAACATGGACTTTGTTGTTAAACATGATCAACTGATAGAATATGATTTCCTTAAATGTACAAGGAGATGAAAATATTTACCAAGAAATTGAAATCATGAGAAGAAAAATCCTGGAGTTCCTAGAACTGAAAAATATAATCATCAAAATTAAGACATCAGTGGGTATATTCATATACAAAATGTCCAAAATAGTGTTTGGTGGTAAGGGAAAGTTGAAGAACCCTTATAAAAGATACCTCAAAAATGTTGAGTTATTTCCCTATTCAAAGGATCCAGGGAAAAGTTCAGAGGAAGGGATGGGGCTTAATTATACTTTTATCTTTAAACACTTCCCTCTTGCTTGATCCCCTTAACAACAAACCAGTATTATTTCTATAAAAAAACTTATTAAAATTTAATTACTACATAATATTAATATATGCTTATTACAGAAGAAGTTTTAAATGATACAGTGGTAAATAAATTTCCTCATATGGTCAATTCAAAATAATAATAACAGTTAATTTTTTGGCTTCATTCCAGGTTTTGGCATTGAATGTTTTTATTAGTTATGATCACATGATATGGGAAGCAGAAGAATCCTAGGATGCTTTCCAAAATTCTATTCCTCCAGTATCCATAGACTTTATAATTCACTACTCTTGAGTTTAGGCAGAATTGTGACTATGACTGGATAGTCACTCCACTGATTAGGTTATGTTACATAAGACTCTATCTTAGCAGACTGGAATAAAATTCTCCTATAAGCTTTGAAAAAGTAAGCACCATCTAGGACCTGAGCATGCCCCCCTTGGAGTTCAGAGCAAGTCATGGTCAACAGCCTATGAGAAACAGATACATAAACTAGAACTGCAAGGAACTGAATTCGGCTGCAAACCATTGAGCTTGGAAGATACCCCACACCCAAACAACATCTTGATTTTAGTCTGGTGAGACCATAAGTAAAAGACTCATAATCTGTGCCTGGACTCCTATGGAAACTGTGAGATAATAAATTTATGTTGTTTTAAGCTGCTAAATTTTTGGTAATTTGTTATGTAGCAAGAGAAAATTTATACATATTTTTACATTCTATATAGAATATATATTCTTTTCTATTATATATAATATATATTTTTCTACTATATATATAACATATATACTTTTCTATTATATATCAAAGTACCATAAATCGATTGTGTAATGAACACAAGAGAAATGCAGTAAATTTGCATATATAGAAAAGTGTAAGAAACACAGAGAAGGCAAATGAACCCAGATAATCACACTTGATATTTTGTTTAGTTCACTAGTCTTTATTTTTTCATTGATAACTATTTAACTATGTACCCTCAAATGATATCATCTTTAAAAGTAATAATAATCATGATACCATTATCCCACCATAGTATCTGTGCTTTTCTAAACTATATTCACTATGATGATTAGTTTTAAACATCAACTTGGCTAAGCTATAGCTCCCAATGGTTCAGACACTGCTCTAGATGTTGTCATCAGATGCTTTATTAATCTTTCAATTAAAAAATAGTTGATTCAGTGTTATTTTATTATTTTCAAAGACACAGAAAATCTTTACTAAAGTTCTTTGGCAATGGGAATGGCCATTATGTTGCTCTATGCAGTTCAAATTTGCAGAAAGAAAAAAGCAGAATAAAGACTCTTAGAAATTTCCCAGGTGGGTTGACTGCTTAGCCATAGTTAAATGCAGTAATCAAATAATAGTACTATTGTTTTAAATGGTCAATAATGGAGATACAAGATTTATCTAAACTGTGCTTTAAAACACATGTCTCAAGAAACATCTTTCCTGGTGCTCAGAAAGAAATAGAAACAAAAGCATAATATCTAAAAAAGGTATGTAAAGCACAATTTGCACTTCCATCCTGCAAAAGCTAAAAACCTTATAATCCAACTGCATTCCAGAATTTCTTCTCTAATTAAGGCTAACTGCTACAACTTTAGAAAGCCCTCAGAATTTTAGTTGCTTAACACAATTAAGGTTTACATCTCATTATTGTAAAATTTGGTGCAGTTCAGGCAGTCCTCCTCTCCATCTTTAGCTCTGCCATCTGGAACATGTGATCATAACAGAACAGAACAAAAAGACTGGCGCAAGTGACACATGTCACTGCAACTCACAATCCACTGATGAAAACTGCAAGAGAGGGCGGCGCCTGCGTGGCTCAGTCGGTTGGGCGACCGACTTCGACTCAGGTCATGATCTCACGGTCCGTGGGTTCGAGCCCCACATCGGGCTCTGTGCTGACAGCTCGGAGCCTGGAGCCTTCTTCGGATTCTGTGTCTCCCTCTCTCTCTGCCCCTCCCCCACTCAAGCTCTGTCGCTGTCTCTCTCAAAAATAAATAAATATTGAAAAAAATTAAAAAATATTAAAACTGCAAGAGAGGAAGGGAAATGAAGCAGAGGAGCTCTTGGAATACTTACTGCATACTCATTATCTCTACCACACGAACCAAACCAAGTAAGGGAGGAGCCAAAAGGCTTTTTGGCAGCATTCCTCACTATTTTGAGTCATCCCTTTATCAGCCTCAGTGTGCCTAAATAAAATTATGCAATATGGACCAAAGGTAATTCACTGTATGGGTCCTTAGATATCTGAGATTGATTTTCTCTTAATTAATTCAACAAATACTTCCGAGGCTTACATCAGGTCATGCATTATTCTAAGTGCTAAGTGAGTATACAAAAAGATCTTAACCCAAGAGACATGTTCTTGAGGAGGAAGCAAAAAAAAAAAAAAAAAAAAAAAAAAAAAAAGAGTAAATAGAATAAATAATTTAATAATTAAAATGTCAAAGGTGACAACTACTGTAGGAAAAAAAGTAGAGCAGAATAAAGTCAGAGTGTTAGGGCTACAGGTTACAGGCTATTTAGTTTCCTACTGGTGTTATGATAAATTACCACAAACTTCGTAATTTAAAACAACACAAACTTATTATCTTACAATGTCTGGAGGGCAGAAGTTCAAATGATTCTCACTGGTCTAAAATCTAGGTGTGAACAGGGCTATCTGCTCCTTCTAGAGGCTCTAGGGAGAAAATCTGTTTCCTCTTCCAGCTTCTAGAAGCTGCCTGCATTCACTGATACATGGCTGCATCACTCATACTATCTCTGTCTCTACTGTCACATCTTCTCTCATTCTGACCCTCCTACTCCCCTCTAATAGGGACCCTTATCATTATATCGCACCCCACCCCCAGTTAATCTAGGATTATTTCCCCATCCCAAAATCTTAATTTAATCACATCTGTAAAGTCTCTTTTGCCATGAAAGGTAACATATTCACAGGTTCCAAGAATTACAGTATGGATATCTTTGGGGGGGCCATTATTCAGCCTGCCACATCCATTAAGTAAAGAGGTCACAACAAGCACTGTGAAGGAAGTAATAATCACACCACAATTTAAAGGAGGACATGGGGTTGGTCAAGTGGATCTTTAGGCAGAGGGGCAGCTATAGTAAAGGTCCTGCAGTAGGAGTACATCTACTATATTCAAGAATTGCACAGAGGCCCATGTGGTTGAAGTGAAGTGAGTCTGAGAGATGTAGGGCATGACATCATAAAGGTAATGAAGGGTAATTTGGAGCCATGACTTGTAACTTTTGTAAGGACTTTGTTTTTCTCTTTTTGAAACTGTGAGCCATTGGACAGTTTTGATTAGAGAAGTAACATGATCTTATCACTCTGGCTGCTGAATTGAGAATATAATGCAATGAGGCAAAGGGGATAGGAGCAGGGAGACCTATTAGGAAATGTCAAAAAAAAAAAAAAAAAGTACCGAAGTTAAACATGCAGAGAAGATTTAATTCAAGACTAGTGCAGCAGGTGAGAGAGATCAGAAGTCAGTCTGAGCTCACCACTAAAACAAAAGGTGGTAAAGTTTTTAAGATCTCTCTAAAGCCATTGGTGTTTGCCAGTTAACTTCATCCAAATGAATAGTAATCTTTCCCTTATCTTCATGATAGGAGGAGGTTTTGCAAGATGCCCACTGAGAAGGTAGGTTCCTACTCTACCACAAAGAGTGGATGTTAGAGGCACTATCTTCCTTATTGGTTACATCTCAAAGAGATACCTCCCAAGTCCTTGAGAAAGACATTCCTGGGTGGTAAAACTAGAAAGAGGCTTTTAAAAAGATTTACAAAGGGGCAGAGATGGGGTATACAACTACAAATTTTCTAAAGTAAGTACTCTAAGAAACAAGAAGTTGGGAATTGCATTAATCCTAAAAAATGGATCCCATCTAAAGTTTAGTCAAGCAGAGGGGAACATTAAGGTCATCTTGGTCAGAGACTATTTCAGTAAACTAAGCAAAAGTAATGGTAGTTTGGATCAGACTAATAACAGTGGAAGTCGTGACAAGGATGGATTCTAGATACATTTTTGAAGGCAGAACCAAAGGATTTTCTGAGAGACTGGATGTGGTGTTCCAGAGAGGAAGTCAAGGACAATGTCAAGCACATTCTACATATAATCTCACAGGTGAACAACTGTGCCATCTTGAGCTGTGTGCCTTGGTAAGGTATTATCCTCTCTTAGAGGATGCTCATAGTCATAAGGAGGAAATAAAATAGTGTTTGCAAAGTGCTGAACAGTGTCTATCACTTGTAAGTGCTCATAAGTATAAGTTGTAAGTATAAAGTATATAAATGTGTACTTGTAAATATATAAGGACAAATATTTTCAATATTATCTTTGGTAAATTCCATAGTAGTTATTTCATTATCTTTTGGCAGTATCACACAGGAGAATTCTGATGTTTATACCTTTTCAGATAATTTGCCGGATGTTATTAGGAACGTTTCTAGCATCTCAGAAAATTTGCCAAGATGTTTTAAGTATGTTTTTCCTTCAATTGATTTTTCCTGAAATAAGATATTTCTTCCTATTTGCTTTTTCAGATACATAGTTAACATAGGAAACATCTATGTAATTACATTTATTATATTTACTTTTGGAAATATGAAATATCATCTTTCAGTATCATTCCTTTATCCATTTACCTTCTCTTCCTTTGTGTTTGTCTTACTCTCTTCCTTTGGGAGACCCTCTCAAGTTCATCCTTCAAGTGAATGATTTAATTTAATTTCCCACAATGTCATTACTGTCTTTTATTACTTTGCTGCCAATGTATTTTAAGTTTATCGAAATCATTTCATACCTTTCAGTCTACATTTTCATCTAGTCTTATTGTCTTTCTTTCTCAACATGCTTCTCTGTTTCATAGAAAATCTTCTTGTATCCCATAGAGAACAGTAAACATTTCTCCTCGAGGTTGCTTTGGACTTGGACATAAATCCATTGCTGACATTCACTCTTCTGCATCTTCAAGATGGTGTTCCCTTTCCTGACTCTTATAGTATTTTTTCTAGAATCTCTGTATTGTTTTCGGTGTATTTATCTTCACAGAGTGAAAGAACTCTCTTCATTTTGTATTTTCCAAACCTATAATCCCATAGTAATTTGTATTCATATAGAGTGCTTATTCAAATCCCTTCTCAAATCTAAAGCTAAATAACAGGACATTGTTCTTTGCTTTTAACCCAAATCCCAGCGACTGGTAGGCTTTCCTTCAGTGTAACAATGCTACACACTGATGGATTCCTAACTAATCCCAGTATCCTGCTCTCTAATATGCTAATGATACACCACAGGATCCATAATGTACTACTACCTGTCTCTGACCTTCTGTATCACTCTACTTATGAGAGCTTTACAAACTGAGATGCAGTGTTCCACACACAGTGTTCCTCATTGACTTCATCCCTAGGTAGTTTTTAGAATTTTTTGTTTCTGAATATTTGTGTTAGAAATATTAGTGAAGATGCATCACTTCATTGTATGTCATTTAAGAAACACTATGAGACATTGAGACAGACTGATCAGGATTTAATGCCCATTTAGAACCATTACTCTCATGTTTATCTTAAGGACAGATCTTTGAAGCCATGTAGAGTTGTTCCTGTTTTTATTTGCTGCTTCTTCCCAGTTGTGTCCTCTCCTCTCTCATCCACCTGGACCATATTCCATGCCAGAGGTTTTAAATTCTCTGTGGGAGACTCCTTAGCTTTTTTTTTTTATTATCCACTGTTTCTTCCATTAACATTGGCAAAACAAGGTTTGAAAATATTTTGCATCTCATCTTAGTATGTACTGAATTGTAGGCTTTTGAACAAAAGAGTAAAATAATAAAATGTTTACTTCAAAAGATTAACCTGGTGGTATGCAGGATGGACTGGAATTGGTGAGGTCTACAGTAACACAGACACTAATGGAGATTTAAAAAAAAAAAGCAAGATGGATAAATGTAAGTCATTTTGAAAGAAGACTCAAATTTCATAATAAAAGTAAATAGAGGCAAAAGATGAGTCAATTACATAGCCAAATAAATTTTTGAAAATACAAATATTATTAGGAACAAACTACTTACGTAAAATTGAGAATGCAGTATAAGAAAACAAGATGGGAGTCAGTGCCCCCCCCCCCAAAAAAAAGAAAGAAAAAGAAAAAAGAAAAATAGCAAACATCTAAATATGTAGTGAAATAAAAGCATTACAGGTAAGAACAAATGGCATTCTCATGACTGACAACTGATTGAACAATTCTATTAGGAATACAAAGAAAAACAGGATTGAATCAGCCGAGGAGAGATGGCATAGTCACACAGATAGAAACTTATGAAATATGATAAAAAAAAAAAAGTATTGGTTTCTATCCCACATTCAAGATGACCCATTTTTTAACCTCAGCCAAGTCATTTAATGTCTGAATTGCAGTTTTTCCCTTCTCTGTAAGTGAGGTTAAGATAAAAAACTGTTATATGGAGGCAGAGACTCTAAAGGTCAAAGTTGAAAAACCTTAACAAGGGTGAATCCAGTGCTATAATGGGAAAGAAACCATAGACTCATGAAAGGAAAACCCACTGACTCCCTCAGTCAGCTAACCCTACTCTTCTAAAGTTGACAAAAATGAGAGAATATTCCTCTGGAAAAGCACAGCTGGCCAACTCATCCCTGAATCTTGTCCCAGAGGCTAGGAAGATGGAGGATTTAGCAAGACATGAGAATCTGCATGCAAAGAGTCAGGGGAATTATTAGTTCAGCTATCCATTGCCAGGTGGATACTCTCTTTTCACTGGTAATCTCAGAGTCCCTGTGTTGAGTTATATAAGGAAATCTGCAGTTTTCTTTATAGTTCTGCTCCCTCCCTCAATGCTATCACCATCTTGAGGAAATCAATCATTCGAATGCCACAGAATGATGGTGTAGGCACAACATAACTAAGATCATTTCCCTGCCTTCCAGGAGTTAATACCCTAAAAAAAGAGATGATGACTCTGCTCTAGGTCAGAGCAAGAAGTTACACATTAGTGATTTGAATAAAATATTTGAGCAGGTATGAAAATGTGGTTGATAGTTGAAGTACAAAACTGGTATTACTTATTATGTCTACCATTTATTTCAAAATGTTTCTTTTTGCCATCATAAGCTACCCTGCAGTTCATTTTCCAATCATGGCCTCATAATCTACTATCAGTGATGCTAAACATATGAATATACTTGCATGATACGTACCCACCCAAAAGCAATAACTATACATTACTTACTTGAGTGCATTGTATTTCCTTAACCACCACACCCCTTCAAAAGGAATTATAAAAAAACTTTTCAAGTAAAAGAGTCATATTTTGTTTAGGTTCATAACAATAATTTTATAAATATTATTATTTAAATTGAGGATATTAAAATGTATTACTCATGTTGTCTGGCAAGAATATTGAGTAAAAGGAATAGGGACATTGATTAGTATCAACTGATACAATAGGATTATCAAGTAATAAAGTCACCAATATTTTAGTTAAAAAAAAATGTGCAAGATCCTCCCAGTACATCCTAAATACAAATAAAGCACTTTTAGAAGGTTAACCATTTAATGAATTATTCCACAAAAATTAAGTAGAAAAAAAAATAACCATAACTCACTAATGCAATTTCCATATGTTCTCAAAGAGCTTACATGTAAGGGTGAACTTTTAAGTTAGAAAAATATAAGAGTAAATATTTATTAACTATCTGGACAGGCAAGGGCACTCTTATTTTAAAAGCAATGAAAAGTCATCAAAAAATAGAAAATATGACTACATTTGAACAATCCAACCAAATATAGCAAAGTTTAAATTAAAAAGAAAACAAAAACTCAGGAAAAGTATATTTAGAATACATTTACAGAAAATAATACAAACTAGTACTATATCTTTTATTAATGGTTAACTTCATTTTCACCATCTATTTTGAGAGTTGACTGAAAGCTACTACAACTCGACAACAACAACAAAAGCAAAATGCTTATATAAAAAATGGTACATCATATCATGAAAATACCGCAGGGTTGTGAATCTGCTAAGGTCCATGGACTGCGTCCATAAGAACATGGTATTTATAGCATATAATGAGAAATATTTTTGAAACTCTAAGGCCTCAAATTAATGATCAAAAGTCATGAATTCAGGAGGCAGTTCAAGATGGCAGCAGAAGATCCTAAACTCCCTTCCTCCCAAGGACACAAAACTACAATTACATTTGCAACAATTCCCTGTGAAAAAGACCTGAAAACTAGCTAAACAGCTAATCTACAATAAAGAGTAAAAGGGCCACATCCAGATGGGTAGGAGAGGCAGAGTTACATTCTTACAAAAAGTTCTAGCCCCCTAGCATGACAATCCACAATCAGGAGGAATTTCACAAAGCCAGGGCTTCTTCCTGAGCAACAAAAGGTTTGTGCCCAAATTTAGCGCACCAACCCGTGAAACCTGCCACGAAGAGACAAATCCATAAAACATCTAGCTTTGAAAACCAATGGAGCTTATATGTAAAAGAACCATACAGCTACGGGGAGTAGAGATTCCCCTCTTTTTTTTTTTATTTTTTTAAGATTTATTTTTATTTTTGAGAGAGAGAGAGAGAGAGAGAGAGAGAGGCAGAGCATGAGCAGGGGAACAGAAGAGAGGGAGACACAGAATCTGAAACAGGCTCCAGGCTCTGAGCTATCAGCACAGAGCCTGATGCGAGGCTCACACTCAAACTGTGAGATCATGACCTGAGCTGAAGTCTGACGCTTAAACTACTGAGCCACCCAGGCACCCCGAGATTCCATTCTGAAAGGGCTCACATGCAGACTCACTTGGCCTGGGACCCAGTGCAAAAGCAGCAGTTTGAAGGAGACCATGTAAGAAGGAGATTCATTTGCTAATCATGAAGCCTCTGCCAAAGGGGCAGTAGCCTGTCAGAACTCTGTCCAAGGACTGAAGTGTTGATGGGCACCATTTTAGTACTCTACCTCTAACCTGCTAGTGCCAGGGGGCACAGCCCACCCCTGAAATCATTCTTGTAGCCACAACAAAGCCTGGGACAGAGTTCCCCAACCTCCACACTGCTCCCACAATCCTGCCAATGCCATGCATGCATTCCACACAGGTAATAGCATTTGAGCACATGACTCTGGTAGCCAGGGAGGATTGTGTTTCTGAGCACCACAGCTCTGAAACAATCAGAGAGACAATTCTTGGCAAACAACCACTCACAAGGCACTGCACACACAGCAGACCAAAACATGCCCCCACTTATCCAGTGAAAAACTTGTTCTGGAGCTTCAGCCTAAGGAGTAGGCTTTAGGTTTATGGCACATCTAGGAGCTGTGAAGGTGCATTCAGTGAATATAGGCCAGGAATCCCAACTTCGAACTCTATCAGATATCTCCCAGTAAAAAAGCTCATACACTCATCTGGAGACCAAATTTTTGCAAATGTCACCAAGGTCACCTCAAGTTTCCCTGATCTGGTTTACAACAATAATTGCATAAAACTGTATATATTTGCATACTTTAAGACTATCTGCCTGAGGACCTCGCTTCCAATCAGCCTAAAAATAGGTGCTGAGATCCTTCCCTCTGGAACACTCACAGGTCTTGGCACACCCTAAGAACTAGGTCCAATCAAGAATAAGTCAGGTTTCTTGGAAACTCATAGAAGTTCAAAACTTGAAGCAAGAGTTACCACAGGGTTAAACAATAAAATTCATCTCCTGCACAAGGCCTAGGGCCTCCAAGACTGGGGAGATAGCCATTTTGCCTAATAAATAGAAAACAGAGAGAGTGAATCAAAATGAGGAAGCAGATATATATTTCCAAATAAAACAACAGCAACAAAAAAATACCTTAAGAAACAGAGATGAGTAATTTACTTGATAAACAGTTCAAAGTAATGCTCATAAAGATGTTCACTAACCTCAGGAGAATGTATGAGAACACAGTGAGAGCTTCAACAAAGATACAGAAAATATAAGAAAGTACCAAACAGAAGTCACATAGCTGACGAATACAATAACTAAAATGAAAAACACAGCAAAGGGATTCAATTGTAGACCAAATGAAGAAAAAGAATCAGTGAGCTGGAAGACAGAATACTGGAACTTACTAAAACAGAGAAGCAAGAAGAAAAAAAAGAAAGAAAGAACGAATTTTTAAAGGTAAGGTTGGCTAGGGGCACCTGGGTGGTTCAGTTGGTTAACCATCTGACTTCACTTCAGGTCATGATCTCACTGCTCATGGGTTTGAGCCCCATGCCTGGCTATGTGCTGACAGCTCAGAGTCTGGATCCTGCTTTGGATTCTGTGTCTTGCTCTCTCTGCCCCTCCCATCCCTCTCAAAAATAAATAAACATTAAAAATTTTAAAAAATAAGTAAAGATAGCCTAAGAGACCAATAGACAACATCCAGCAGAATAACATTTGTACTATAAGGATCCTAGAAGGAACAGAGAGAAAAGGGTTAGAAAATTTACTTCAAGAGATAATGGTTGAAAAGTTCCCTGACCTGAGAAGGAAACAGACATCCAGATCCAGAAAGTTCAGAGTTCCAAACAAGATAATCCAAAAAGATCCACACCAAGACATTTTGCAATTAAAATGTCAAAAGTTAAGGAAAGAATCTTAAAAGCAGCAAAAGGAAAATAACTTGTTCTATACAAGGAAACACCCATAAGACTATCAGCAGAATTCTCTAAAAATTTTGCAAGCCAAAAATGTGACATGATACAGTAGTTTCTCACTTCCCTGCAATTTCACTTTCTACATTTTCAGTTACCTGAAGTCAACCAGTCTGGAACTGGGTGATCTTCCTTCTGACATATCATCAGGTCATTAGTAGCCTAACACTATGTCACAAAGCCTAGATCATTCACCTCACTTCATCTCATCACATAGACATTTTGTCATCTCACATCATGACAAGAGAAGGGTGAGCAGAGTAAAATATTTTGCTTGCAAGAGAAAGAAAGAGACCATATTCGCATACCTTATATTGTTAAATGTTCCATTTTATTATTAGTTATTGCTGTTAATCTCTTACTGTGCCAAATTTATAATTTAACTTTATCACAGGTATTTATATGTAGGTAAAAAAATAGTATACATAGAGTTCGGTATGATCCATGGTTTCAGGCATCCACTGGGGGTCTTAGAACATATCCCCTGCTGATAAGGAGTACTGATTTCAGAGTGATGAAACAAAACGTTCCAACAAAGAATGCTCTATCAAGGTAATCATTCAAAATTGAAGGAGTGATAAAGAGTATTCAAAATAAGCTAAAGGAATTCATCTCTACTAAATGGGCCTTACAGAAATGTTACAGGGACTTTTTTAAGATGATAAAGATAATAAGATAATAAAAGGGCACTAATTACTAACAGAAAATATGTGAAAGTAAAGGTAAATATGGTAAGGTAGTGGATTAATCACATGTACAGATAGTATGAAGAAAAGACAAAAGTAGTAAAAATAACTGTAACTACAAAAATTAGTTAGGGATACATTAAAGGCCATATATGAAAAACCCACAGCTAACATCATACTCAAGAGTGAAAGCTAGCTATAATATTGTTCTTTAAGATTAGAAACAAGATAAGAATGCCCATTCCAGCAATTTTCATTCAACACAATATTGAAGTCCCAGGAACAACAATTGCACAACAAAAGAAATAAAAGATCTCATATTTGAAAAGAAGATGTAAAATTGTCACCTTGTGTGGACATGATTTTATGTATACAAAATCCTAAAGACTCTATCAAAAAACTATGAGAACTAATAAATATTTTCAGTAATGTTGCAGAGTGCTAAATCAATATACAACAGGGTGCCTGGGTGGCTCAGTTGGTTGAGTGTCTGATTCTTGATTTTGGCTTTGTTCATGATCCCAGAGTCATGGGATCATGGCCTGCTTTGGGCTCTGCACTGAGCATGCAGCCCCATTAGGATTCTTTCTCTCTCTCTCTCTCTCTCTCCCTCTGCCCCTTTCCCTAACTTGCATGCTCTCTCTCTCTCCCTCTCTCTCTCTCTCTTTAAAAAAAAGAGAGAGAGAGAGAGAGAGAGAAAAGAAAAAAAATTTAAAAACCCACAAAATCACTATACAAAGATCAGTTGCATTTCTATACATCAACAATGAACTAACTATCAGAAAGAGAAATTGAGAAAATAATCCCATTTGGAGAAACCAAGATGTCAGAACAGCATGGAAGTTTTTTGGTGTGTCTTGCATCCATGAAATAGAGCCAGACCAACACTAAACCCTCCTACACACCAAGAAAATGGATTGGAGGATTAACAAAAGAATCTGCACAACCTGAACAACAATATTCAGCAGGTATGTGGTGTGGAGAGGTGAACTTGGGGAGCGAGAAGGAGCAGGAAGGGAGGTGCTTTTGTGAGCAAAGAGAGGACGGAGACTGGGGTAGGGGGAGAATATGGGAAAAGCACCCCTCCCCAAAAGCAGCTGGAGAGAAAGTGGAAACAGCCACAGAGACTAAACTAAAAAGGGAGAAAGGAGAAAGGAGAGGGTTTAAATTCCATTAAGACTGTAAACAAGAGGAGTGCAGAGTCTGCAACTCTGTAGCTCGATACCTGGCAGTGCTCTGGTGGGAAGGGCGAATTCCCAGGAGGAGAGTGGGGTCCAGGAGGTTCTTGGGCCACACAGGGAAAAGCAGTTCCACTGCTGGAAGGACATTTGATAGACTGTTGAAGCCACCTGGTCCCAGGAGACCCCAGAAAACAGCCACATTCGCTGGTGCTGGAACAAGGTCGTTAAGGGTGAAGTCTGGTGCCAGATGTATGCTGTGATTTTCAATAATCCTTGAAACGCTGCTGTTACACTATCTCACGAACTTTTTCTGGGGCAGGCTTGCAACTGGCCTCAGTTTCTGGGCACCAGCAGCAGCAGGGTCCAGCAGGCATTCCTGGGTGCAGCTGGCATTTGGCCATTGCCCGGTGAGACCCTCCTGCAGAGAGGCAGAACAGGTCAAAGCCACAGTCCTTCAGAAGTAAGGGGCCAGGGAAAACAGCAATATCTGAGACAAAACTCGGAGAGTGGTACTGCTTGGGGCCTGGCCACGGAGAGTGGAAACGTGGGGAGTGGACGAGAGCTGAAGACAGAGGACAGGTATGCGATTGCTGATCCAGGAGAAGAGTTCCAAAACCAGAGACTGGGTAGTAGGGTGGTGCCATTTTCACCTCTCCCGTGCATGTGCATAGGCACCTACAAACCATGCAACACTCTACCCCAGTAGGCTACCAGCACCATCCAGTGGAGAACAGAGGCATTGCACTGAGCCCCACTCAACTGGGCCAACTTCTCTCTTCAACAACATAAATCTCAGGGCACCTGAGTGGCTCAGTTGGTTGGGCTTCCTGCTTCAGCTCAGGTCATGATCTCATGGTTCATGAGTTCGGGCCCCACATCAGGCTCTGTGCTGACAGCTCAAAACCTGGATCCTGCTTCAGATTCTGTGTCTCCCTCTCTCTCTGCCCCTCCCCTGCTCATGCTCTTTCTCTCTCTCCAGAATAAATAAACATTAAAAAAAAAGAACATAAGTCTCACCACCTGATTGGTTTATGGACTATAAAGCACTAAATAGTCTGACTTCTAGGGGAAAACGAAGTAATTTCAGTCCTACTTCAGCAGGTCCATCTATTAAATTTTCTTTCTTCTTTTTTTTCTCTTTTACACTTCTTTTCTTGAATACAGAAAGAGAAAACATTCATTTTTATTTTCAGTTTTTATTGAAAATATTTTTCCTTAATTTTTATTATATTTTTATGTAAATTTTTTCAAATTTTACTTCCATCATTTTATTTTAGTCTACTACAGTGTTTAGCTTTTTCAAATTTTCAAAGGATTTACTTTATTTCTTCTTTACTTTTATCCTTCTTCTCTCTTTTGTTTCTTTTCTTTTTCCTGAATACAGAAAAAGAAAAAATTCATTTTTATTTTTAATTTTTATTAAAAATATTTTCTTTATTTTTTTTTCTACTATATTGTTTGTGTATATTTTTTCAAATACTATTTTACTCCAATCATCTCATTATAGTCTATTTCAGTGTACTCATTTTTTCAAATTCTCAAACAATTTCCTTTTTTTCCTCTCCCCCTTTTGTATTCTCTAATCTGTCAAACCACTTTCAACACCCAGACTAAACCACACCTAGGATCCAGCATCATTTATTCAATTTTTTGTGTGTCTGTGTGTGTTTTTAATTTTTTAATTTTAATTTTTTATATTAATTATTTTATTTTATTTTTTCTACCTCATTAATCCTTTTCTCCCTTCAAAATGACAAAATGAAGTAATGCACCCCAAAACAAACAGCACGAAGAAACGACAGCCAGGGAATTAACCAACACAGATACAAACAAGATGTATGAAACACAATTTAGAATCACGATAAGAATACTAGCTGGAGTCAAAAGTAGATTAGAATCCCTTTCCGCAGAGATAAAAGAAGTAAAAAATAGTCACAATGAAATTAAAAATGCTATAGCTGAGCTGCAATCATGTATGGATGCAGCGGCGGCAAGGATGGATGAGGCAGAACAGAGAATCAGCGATATAGAGGACAGACTTACAGAGAATAATGAAGCAGAAAAAAAAGAGGGAGATTGAGGCAAAAGAGCACGATTTAAGAATTAGAGAAATCAGTGACTCATTAAAAGGAACAACATCAGAATCATAGGGGTCCCAGAAGAGGAAGAGAGAGAAATAAGGTTAGAAGGGTTATGTGAGCAAATCATAGCAGAAAACTTTCCTAACCTGGGGAAAGACACAGACAGCAAGATCCAGGAAGCACAGAGGACCCCCATTAGATTCAACAAAAACCGACCATCAACAAGGCATATCATAGTCAAATTCACAAAATACTCAGGCAAGGAGAGAATCATGAACACAGCAAGGGAAAAAAAAAGTCCCTAACCTACAAGCGAAGACAGATCAGGTTTGCAGCAGACCTATCCACAGAAACTTGGCAGGCAGAAAGGAGTGGCAGGATATATCCAGTGTGCTGAATCAGAAAAATATGCAGCCAAGAATTCTTTATCCAGCAAGGCTGGCATTCAAAATAGAAGGAGAGACTAAAAGTTTCGCAGACAAACAAAAATTAAAGGAGTTTGTGACCACTAAGCCAGCCCTGCAAGAAATTTTAAGGGGGACTCTCTGAGGCGAGAAAAGATGAAAAAAAAAAAAAATATATATATATATACATATATATATATATATATATATATGGAAGGCAACAAAGATTAGAAAGGACCAGAGAACATCACCAAACTCCAACTCTACAAGTATCATAATGGCAATAAATTCATAATTTTCAATACTCACTCTAAACATCAATGGACTCAATGCTCCAATCAAAAGACATAGGGTAACAGAATGGAGAAGAAAACAAGATCCATCTATATGCTGTTGACAAGAGACCCACTTTAGACCGAAAGACACCTTCAGATTGAAAGTAAGGGAATGGAGAACCATCTATCATGCTAATTGTCAACAAAAGAAAGCCAGAGTAGCCATACTTATATTAGACTTTAAAATAAAGGCTGTATCAAGAGATGCAGAAGGGCATTATGTCATAATCAAGGGGTCTATCCACCAAGACCTAACAATTGTAAATATTTATGCACCAAATGTGAGAGAACCCAAATATATAAATCAATTAATCACAAACATTAAGAAACTCATCCACAGTAATACCATTATAGTAGGAGACTTCAACACCCCACTCACAGCAATGGACAGATCATCTAATCAGAAAATCAACAAGGAAACAATGGCTTTGGACCACACACTGGACCAGATGGACTTAACAGATATATTCAGAACATTTCATCCTAAAGCAGCAGAATATACATTCTTCTCCAGCGCACATGGAACATTCTTCAGAATAGACCATATACTGGGACACAAATCAGCCCTAAGTAAGTACAAAAAATCAAGATCATACCGTGCATATTTTCAGACTACAACACTATGAAACTCAAAATCAACCACAAGAAAAAATTTGGAAAGGTAACAAATACTTGGAGACTGAAGAACATCCTACTAAGGAATGAATGGGCTAACCAAGAAGTTAAAGAGGAAATTAAGAAGTATATAAAGCCAATGAAAATGATAACACCACAACCCAAAACCTCTGGGACGCAGCAAAGGTGGTCATAAGAGGAAAGTATATAGCAATCCAGGCCTTCCTAAAGAAGGAAGAAAGATCTCAGACACACAACCTAACCTTACACCTTAAGGAGCTGGAAAAAGAACAGCAAATAAAACTAAAAACCAGCAGAAGACAGGATATAATAAAGATTAGAGCAGAAATTAATGCTATCAAAACCAAAAAAAAAAAAACCAGTAGAACAGATCAGTGAAACCAGAAGCTGGCTCTTTGAAAGAATTAACAAAAGTCATAAGCCACTAGCCAGTTTGATCAAAAAGAAAAAGGAAAGGACCCAAATAAATAAAATCCAGAATGAAAGAGTAGAGATCACAACCAACACAGCAGAAATATAAACAATAATAAGAGAATATTATGAGCAATTATATGCCAATAAAATGGGCAATCTGGAAGAAATGGACAAATTCCTAGAAACATATACACTACCAAAAATGAAACAGGAAGAAATAGAAAATTTGAACAGACCTATAACCAGGAAGGAAATCGACTTAGTAATCAAAAATCTGCCAAAATACGAGTCCAGGGCCAGATGGCTTTCCAGGGGAATTCTGCCAAACATTTAAGGAAGAGTTAACACCTATTCTCTTGAAGGTGTTCCAAAAAGTAGAAATGGAAGGAAAACTTCCAAACTCTTTCTATGAAGCTAGCATCACCTTGATTCCAAAACTAGACAAAGACTCCACGAAAAAGGAGAACTACAGACCAATTTCCCTGATGAACATGGATGCAAAAATACTCAACAAGATACTAGCCAACCAGCTCCAACAATACATTAAAAAAATTATTCACCACAACCAAGTGGGATTTATACCTGGGATGCAGGGCTGGTTCAATATCCGCAAAACAATTAATGTTATTCATCTCATCAACAAAAGAAAGGACAAGAACCATATGATCCTCTCAATAGTTGCAGAGAAAGCATTTGACAAAATACAGCATCCTTTGTTGATAAAACCCCTCAAGAAAGTAGGGACAGAAGGAGCTAACCTCGAGATCATAAAAGCCATATATGAATGACCCAATGCTAATATCATCCTCAATGGGGAAAAGCTGAGAGCTTTCCCCTTAAGGTCAGGAACAAGACAGTATGTCCACTCTCGCCACTGTTATTCAACATAGTATTGGAAGTCTTATCCTCTGAAATCAGACAACACAAAGAAATAAAAAGCATCCAAATTGGCCAGGAGGAGGTCAAACTTTCAGTCTTCACAGATGACATGATACTCTATATGGAAAACCCAAAAGATTCCACCAAAAAACTACTAGAACTGATTCATGAATTCAGCAAAGTTGCAGGATATAAAATCAATGCACAGAAATTGGTTGCATTCCTATACACCAACAATGAAGCAACAGAAAGAGAAATCAAGGAATCGATCCCATGTACAGTGGCACCAAAACCCATAAAATACCTAGGAATAAATCTAACCAAAGAGGTGAAAAACCTATACACTGAAAACTATAGAAAGCTTATGAAAGAAATTGAAGAAGGCACAAAAAAAAAATGGAAAAAGATTCCATGCTCCTGGATAGGAAGAACAAATATTGTTAAAATGTCGATACTATCCAAAGCAATCTACATATTCAATGCAATCCCTATCAAAATAACACCAGCATTCTTCACAGAGCTAGAACAAATAATCTTAAAATTGGTATGGAACCAGAAAAGACCCCAAATAGCCAAAGCAATCTTGAAAAAGAAAACCAAAGCAGGAGTCATCACAATCCCAGACTTCAAAGTATACTACAAAGCTTTAATCATCAAGACAGTAAGGTACTGGCACAAAAACAGATACTTGGATCAATGGAACAGAATAGAGAACCCAGAAATGGACCCACAAACGTATGGCCAACTAATCTTTGACAAAGCAGGAAAGAATATCCAATGGAATCTCTTCAGCAAGTGGTGCTGGGAAAGCTGGACAGTGACATGTAGAAGAATGAACCTGGACCACTTTCTTACACCAGACACAAAAATAAACTCAAAATGGATGAAAGACCTAAATGCAAGACAGCAAGCCATCAAAATCCTTGAGGAGAAAGCAGGCAAAAACCTCTTTGATCTTGGCCGCAGCAACTTCTTACTCAGCACGTCTCCGGAGGCAAGGGAAACAAAAGCAAAAATGAGCTACTGGGACCTCATCAAAATAAAAAGCTTCTGCACAGAAGGAAACAGTCCGCAAAACTAAAAGGCAACCGACAGAATGGGAGAAGATATTTGCAAATGACATATCAGATAAAGGGTTGGTATTCAAAATCTATAAAGAACCGATCAAACTCAACACCCAAAAAACAAATAATCCAGTGAAGAAATGGGCAAAAGACATGAAGAGGCACTTCTCCAAAGAAGACATCCAGATGGCCAACCGACACATGAAAAAATGCTCAACATCACTCATCATCAGGGAAATACAAATCAAAACCACAATGAGATACCACCTCACACCTGTCAGAATGGCTAACATTAACAGCAACAGATGTTGGTGAGGATGCAGAGAAAGAGGATCTCTTTTGCATTGTTGGTGGCAATGCAAGCTGGTGCAGCCACTCTGGAAAATGGTATGGAGGTTCCTCAGAAAACTAAAAATAGAACTACCCTATGACCCAGCAATTGCACTACTAGGCATTTATCCAAGGGATACAGGTGTGCTGGTTCGAAGGGACACATGCACCCCCGTGTTTATAGCAGCACTCTCAACAACAGCCAAAGTATGGAAAGAGCCCAAATGTCCGGCGATGGATGAATTGATAAAGAAGATGTGGTATATATATATACAATGGAGTTTTACTTGGCAATGAAAAAGAATGAAATCTTGCCATTTGCAACTATGTGGATCAAACTGGAGGGTATTATGTTAAGTGAAATTAGTCAGAGAAAGACAAAAATTATATGACTTCCCTCATATGAAGACTTTAAGAGAAAAACAGATGAACATAGGGAAGGGAAACAAAAATAATATAAAAACAGGAAGGGGGACAAAACAGAAGAGACCCATAAATATGGAGAACAAACAGGGTTACTGAAGGGGTTGTGGAAGGGGGATGTTCTAAATGGGTAAGGGGCACTAAGGAATCTATTCCTGAAATCATTGTTGTACTATATGCTAACTAATTTGGATGTAAATTTAAAAAAATAAAAAAAGAAAATTAAAAAAAAGAAAATAATCCTATTTACAATTGCACCGAAAATAATAAAATTCTTCAGAATAAATTTAACAAAGAAGGTGAAAGACCTGTATACTGAAAACTATGACAATGATGAAAGAAACTGAACAAGACAAAAATAAACGGAAAGGTATTCCATGCTAACTGATTAGAAGAATTAATATTGTCAAAATGTCTGTATTACCCAAACCAAACTACAGGTTCAATACAATATCACAATTCCAATGGCATTTTTCACAGAAATAGAACAAACTGAAAAGATGCATAAAACCATGAGAGATACTGAATAGCCAAAGCAATCTTAAAAAAGAACAAAGCTGGAGGCATCATGCTTCCTGGTTTTAAACTACATTACTATGTCTGGGTGGCTCGGTCAGTTAAGTGTCCAACTTCGGCTCAGGTCATGATCCCACGGTTCATGGGTTCAAGCCTGTGTTAGGCTCTGAGATGTGCACACAGAGCCTGGAGCCTACTTCAGATTCTGTATCTCCCTCTCTCTCTGCCCTTGTCTGCTTGCAATCTCTCTCTCTCAAAAATAAATAAACATTAAAAAAATTAACTATGTTACAAAGCTATAGTAATAAAAGTAGTATCATACTGTATAAAAACAAACACATAGATCAGTGGAACAGAACAGAAAGCCCAGAAATATTCCTACACATATATGGTATTAATTTATGACAAAGGAATAAAGACTACAAAATGGCAAAAGGACAGTGTCTTCAATGAATGCTAATAGAAAAACTGAACAGCCACACACAAAAGAATGCAACTGGAACATTATCTGACACCATACACAAAAATTACTTAAAGGTTAGGATTAAGTGCTTGAATGTAATACCTAAAACCATAAAACTCATGGAAGAAAACATAGGTGGACATCAATCTTTGTGATGATTGTTTGGATACTGGAACATTATCTGACACCATACACAAAAATTACTTAAAGGGGATTAAGTGCTTGAATGTAATACCTAAAACCATAAAACTCATGGAAAAAAACATAGATTGACATCAATCTTTGTGATGACTGTTTGGATATCACTCCAAAGGCAAAGGCGATAAAAACAAAAATAAATAAATGGAACTACACCAAACTAAAAAGCTTCTTCACAGTAAAGGAAACCATGGACAAAATAAAAGACAAAAAAGAAGGTATTTGAAAATCATATATACATTTAGGGGTTAATATCTAAAACATATAAAGAACTCCCACAACTCTTTATCAAAGGAAAAAAAGGAAACAATCCAATATAAAAATGGCAGAAGATTGGAATAGACATTTTTCTAAAGAAGACATACAGATGACCAACAGGCACATGAAAAGATGCTCAACATCACAAATACTCAAGGAAATGTAAATCAAAACCATAATGTGATATATCACCCTCACACCCATCAGAATGGTTATCATCAAAAATACAAGAAATAGCCATCTGTGAAAAGAATGTGGAGAAAAATGAACCCTCATGCACTATTGGTTGAAATCTAAATTGATGTAGCCATTATAGATAGCAGTATGGAGTTTCCTCAAAAAATTAAAGGTGGAAATACCATGTAATCCAGAAATCCCACTTTCAGGTATTCATCCAAAGAAAACAAAAACACTAATTTAAAAATAATTATGAACCCTATGTTCACCACAGCATTGTTTACAATAAATAAGATATGGAGGCAACCATAAATGGATAATAAATTAAGTCCATAAATGGATGAATAAAGAAGATGTGGTATACATTCAGCCATAAAAAGAATGAAATCTGCTATTTGGGACAACATGGATGGACCTTAAAAGTATGATGTAAAGCGAAATAAATCAGACAGAGAAAGACAAATACCATATATTCACTTATACATAGAATCTAAAAAGAAAATAAGCCAACAAAACCAAATCTGTAGAAACAGAGAGAAGACTGGTGATTGCCAGAGGGGAAGGTGATGGGAGGTAGGCAAAATGGGTGGGAGGAGGGGAATCAAGAGGTACAAACTTCCAATTGTAAAATGAATGGGTCATAGAAATGCTAATTTCAGCAGGGTGACTAAAATCAATAAAATTGTATTGTGTGTTTTTTTAAAGTCATGAATACATATTTTTAAAACTAGCTTGATAACTGACGTGAAGAAATATTCAAGCACACGTTATTAAGTCATGCAAATATGAATGATGAAAACTAAGAAGAGTTACAAGAGAAACTCATTCTCTTACATTACCCATGGCAATGAAAATTTGAAAAATCCATAAAACAATTTGTCAATGTGTTATAAGTACCATAAAACTAAATCCCTTTAACCAAATATGGAAATAATCACAATGCAAAATAATAAATAGGGGAAGGAATACACACAAATGCACATACAAACACGTACACCTTTATAAGTCAAGTGGCTTGCACAGTATTATCCCTAATAGCACATGATTGGAAGCCACCTATGCTTTCAGGTAGAAAAGAATCTGACAAATTTTGGAACATTCACATGAAATTATATTATACCATCAATAAAATATGTTTAAATAATTAGTAACAGCATGGAAAATACTTATAATAATAGTTAAGAATCCAGGAAACAAAAATTAAATTACTTGGCACTTTCACTAAAAATTAAGTGATATTATACTTGTCTCTTTCTAGACTTTGTGTTCTGTTTTACTGAATTATTTCTCTCTCTTTACGTTGAGAACACTCTTGTCCTAGTTAATATAACTACATATTAAATCTTGAAGTGTATTAGTGTTGTGTTTTCCAATTTTATTCTTGGTTAATCTTGCTGTGATAGGCCTTTTGCATTTCCATCATAATTTAGGAGTCATCTTGTCAATTTCTATAAGAAAGATTACTGGGTTTTTATTGTGATAACATTAGATATATAAAACTATTTCAAATTAAAATCATAACAGTATTGAGTGTCCAATCTCTGAATATAGTATAACTTTCCATTTGCTTAGATCTTCTTTAATTTCTCACAGCAATGTTTCATGGTTTCCATCCAGTTTCCACTTTGCAGTAGCTTCCTACATTTTTACCATATATGGTGGTTTTTAAATATGTCCATAAATCCTTTGATATTCCTCACTTCAAGAGGTCAAGATTAAGTCCTCTGCCACTGAGTGTGGGCTGGATTTAGTGCGTTCTTTCTAATTAATAGAATATTACAGAAATGATGTTGTGTAACTTCTAAGACTAGGTAACACAAGGCATTTTACAGTATTCTTGGATCTCTTGGATCCCTTGCTCTAGGGAAAGTCTCTTACTCATCTTAAAGACATTCAACCAGTCCTATTAAGAAGTCCCATGGCAAGGAATAAAGGCCTACTGCCAGCAAACAGCAAGGAATTAAGGCGTCTGCCCAACAGCATATGAGGAAGCCATGTTGAAAATGTCTTACAGTCCTAGTAAAGCCTTTAGATGACCACAGCTCTCTGGCCTATAGATTCTCTGCAACCTTATGAGAGATCCTGAGCCAGAACCAACCAGCTAAGCCACTTCTTAATTCCTGACCCCAGAACTGGGAAATAATAAAAGTCTGTGTTTTAAGCTGCTAACATTTTATGCAATAATGTGTTATATTACAATAATAACAAATATACCACATATAAAAATGTAATTTTAATGTGTGTGAGATATTTAAATATTAAGAGGTATTAGTTATCTGGTTGGTGGAAATATGAACCATTTAGATATTATTTTTTATATTTCTATGTTTTAAAAAATGGAAAAATAAACTATGACACAGAGACCAAGAATTCTATCATCATTAATCAAGGAAGTGATTGTGAAAGGAGAATAATTATAAACCACTTACTAGTCTGCAATCACACTATGTTAGTGCTGTTAGTGCTGCTGAAACATTATCATTACATCAAATTTGCAACAACAAAACAACAGAATAGCTGTTTTGATTTAAATTTCAATTGTCCTTACTGAACAATCTTACTTTTCTCAGCAAAAAAAGTTATAGCAAGTTTTACATTATACAGATTTTTCTTAATTTAGAAAGCAGGAAATTTTGTCTTTACTGATGCCCTAAAATCCATGATGGTATAATAAGCAAGATATGATATATACACATTCTATCTGATGTGTGAAGGTGATGCAGTGTGTAAAAATAATATGCAGTCATCTGCCTTGTGACTCTATATACTTTATTCTATCTTAAGGACACACACACTTAAGTAAAACTAAAAATTGACTTTTCATATCTTATTGTATACATGTAAAAAAAAACCTATTATTTTAAATCCATCCAAGCTTTGTAACACAGTAGGCATCAGAAGAAGGTAGGAAAAAGAATTGAATGAATTAGTTCGAATTGTCACTATTTGTAAATAGGATGACTATATCATTTATCATCGATACCAAGACATTTTTGAGAGTGAAAGGGGATGATAGTAATAATTAAGCTAAAACAACAGGCATAAACTGGGGTTATATTAGGCAAACCAGGATGTATTTTACCCTATCTTTTACTATTTTTGAAATGTTTTTTTAATGTTTTGGGGGGGGCAGAGAAAGGGGGAGACACAGAACCTGAGGCAGGGTCCAGGCTCTGAGCTGTAAGAGCCAAGAGCCTGATGTGGGCTCGAACTCACCAAGCTATGAGATCATGACCTAAGGCAAAGTCTGATGCTTAACCAACTGAGCCATCCAGGTGCCCCCTTATCTTTAAATCTTGAACAATATTTACCCAGAAAAGTAGGAAAATTTCATTTTTATCACCTCTCCTCTTAAAACTCCAGGTAACACATATCTAAGACCATTTCTACAAATTTGATGATAGAATTTAGCCTATCACATTTAGATTTGCCAATTGTAATATACTTTTAATGAAATTGATCTTTTTAGTGTGGTTATGAACAAGATAACTGTCATCAAAATTAAGTACAGCCCATCTTTACAAATGAAACGTCTATGATCTTTTCAGCATTTTTGAAAGCTAATATCTCTGTCAGTGAATGTAATACTGAAGATTGGTACAGCACTTGAAAAGTATAATTATAGTTGTTAAATGCCATGAAATCTGAGCTACGGAAGTGAGTAATCTTGTGAATGCAGATGCTGGAAGTGTGATAGAACTCAAATGAAAAGTTAGAAAAAATGGATGGTACATCAGAAGAAAGCCAAATACGAAGGCATGAGATTCTAATAAACTCTCTCTCTCTCACACACACACACACACACACACACACACATTCACACACACATACACTCACATGCACACACTCACATACACATTTATCACTCAGTTTCTCATGGGAAATATTATTTAAAATGCCATCTGGTGTGGATAAAGTACAATTTCATTTCCACTATGTGAGACACTTTTTATTCTAACACAGAACTATTTAAACTGTTTAATCTAGTGTCTAAAGTTCAGAATGAGTTTCATCTAGTTTAATTCTATTATGAAGAGTCATGATTCTTTTCTATATTTAGAAACTTAAAACATTTTGAAATTATTTAAAAACTATTCTTAGAGGGTTGCAATAGTTTTCAACTGGCAATTGCAGTGAAATGCCTTTCAGGTATCATTCAGATTACTATTTTAGGTACCTGTCAGTCTTGAGAGGGGCAGTGCAATTTGGAAATGCAGATTAAATCTGAAAATATGATCATGGCACAGGTAATCTTTTTTCAGAAAAACAGCTACCATCTCCTTCATCAGTGGGAGACTGATCAGGGTTAAGATGGTGACTACTGTAGGCAGGTTAGATTGTGTTCAAGGTTTTTACTTTTCTTCTTATTTCATCCAGAGTCATGCTAGCCACACAGGGTTCAATCAATCTCAGAAAGGATCTACTTCATATTTCCTTCAAATATAAAATTCATTAAGTGACATTCCAGCCACTTAAAGTGGGTTAGTGAAGTTGTTAAAGAAATGCTCACCCTTTCTGATAGAAATGAAATAGGAAGCAGAGAGTGGGCAAGTTTCCAGAGTAGAGCTTTCCAAAGTATTTTCCACCATACTGATTGCTTAAGATGCTTTATGAAACAGTGGATGTGTACATTTTAGAAATCTGGTATATCTCAACTTTCTCTAAGAGATTTACATTGCAGATTTGCATGGCATGTACCTCCAAAATTCTGCATCAAGGAAACCTTTTCCATTTTCTCTAGTTCTATATTTGGCAAACTTATTTTACTAAGCAGGGCTGACTGTAGGTTCTATGGAGCCTAAAGTTTTTACAATTTGGGAGCCATCTTTATGAAAATAATACAAAATAAAATATAAAGTTAATGACATAGTATATATTTATTTAAACATCACTTTAAATTTCTTAGACATTTATACCTTTTTTCTTCTGAGCTCTCTATAGGCAATATGCCAGAAATGCTCCCTTAGAAATGTTCCTGGTGGTAACCTTTCTTCTCCTTCCAGCTCGAATACCATAACTCTCAGCAACTTCCTATATTCTCACTGGTCTTTAGAAGGGGCCTGAAGCGTAAGCTTCAATACTCTAATGGTAAATTTAACTCTGTGACAAGGTAATAGAAAACTAGGTTCCCGAACCCAATTCCAACATGTGTGTTGCGAGTGTGTTGGCAACACCAAGCATTTCCTAGACCCTAGCAGAATGTCTGAGGATTCAACTCAATTCTGACACTATCTACCAGGACACAGCATCAGATTCCACGGGTTGAGTGCTCAGTGCTACAAGACTCCCTCCTCCAAGTCCCCACTCCAGATGCCAATTACAAGCCCAGGCTGTTGCTTTTGACCTGTGCTTTTGACCAAGTGGATACAGACTGGAGGTTCCAATGACCCCCACCAATTCAGGATACTAGTCTCAATCAAGTCCAAGTTGTTACCTCCACTCCAGATCAACTGGCAATAAATCAGAGGTTCCCATGACCCTTCCCTGGGGTCCATTAATTTGTTAGAGCAGCTGGCAGAACTCAGAATCTGTTAACTTACCAGATTGCTGGTTTATTATAAAAAGATAGAGGGCAAGGCATGGAGAAGGGGCCTAGAGTATCCGTGGTCCAAGTGTGGCACTCTCCCAGCACCTCCGTATGTTCAACAACCTGGAACTCTCTGAACCCTGTCCTTTGGGGTTTTACGGAGGATTCACTACATAGGCCTGATTGATTCAATCATTGGCACCACCGTTATTGATTCAACCTCCAGCCCCTCTCCCTTCCCCTGAGGTTGTCAGGGGAGGGGGTGGAAGTGGGTGGTGTTACTTAAAGTTCCAACCCTCCAATCATAAAATTGCTTCCCCTAACCTACACCCCCCAACCTTAGTTTACCTAAGGGCTTTTCCAAAGTCACCTCACTAACATAACAAAAGACACCTTTATAGTTCTTATCACAGGAAATTCCAAGGGTTTTGGAGCTCTCTGCCAGGAACAGGTCAAAGAAAGATTTTTTATTATAAATCATATCACAATAACCCTTTTAAATCTGGCTGAAATAATGGTTTGGGGGCATGCTCTAGAAAATGCCAATATAGAGTTTGATCTAGGCTTATGCCTTAAAAGAGTTGAAACGAAACAATATTTATAATATATGAGATGGTTATAGTGCTATGAAGAAAATTAATTTAGGGAAGGGGATAGAGTGCTAAGAAGGAGACAGCAATTTAAAAGAAAGGTGGTCAGAAAATGCCTTACTGAGAAAGTGAATTGGAACAGAAATCTGAAGAACATCAGGGAACCCTCGGGACAGTAGATGGAGCAGCATGTAGGGAGAAGAGAGCCTTTATTTAGGTATAAAAATGTGGGGAGCAAAATGGAGTCTCTCTCAAGTCAAGCAGGAGCCCATGTCAAGTAGGGAACCTGTGTCAAGCAATGACGTAAACAGTTAAGGGTAGTGCAACACGAAATATCACCAAGGCCAGCATTAGCTGATAATAAGCTGAAACAGAGGAAGTCTGTAGGGGCCCAAGACTGACTGAATCCCTTTAAAAAGGGAGGATTTTTGTAAATCGTCAGACTCTTCAGCCATGACCCCTCTATGGCCACTTAAAAAAGGCATCTGCCGCCGAAGGCTCTGCCCAATTGATCTCTGAAGAGAACTGAGATCCTTCACTGCTTAAACATAATAAGCAGTATACGGAGAGAGCTGACTGGACCAAGGCCTTATCTCAACTGTGCGCCCACAGACTGACTTTGGGTTTGTTTCCTTAACTTCCTACACCCTTCTGTTATCTTGTTCGTTGTGTGGTTTGTCCGAAGTCCTGCCCCGTGTGCTGTGTGAGAAGCCAAGTTTAATTCACAGGGTGAAATGTCTGTCGTTGAGTTCGGAATCCTGAACGTGCATTATAATTGTGATTAACTTTGCTTTATGATTGACTAAAGCTGACAGTATGGAAAGACACAACTCATATGTGCACCTTCAGAGCATGCTCATGACAAAGAAATTATGCTCATGGGATTGTTCTTGTAGCTGAGAGGACATTTTATGATGCAGAAGATAGGGAGAAATTGCTGAATCTCACTGCCACTGCTTCAAAGAAGTTTGAAGGTCCAAAAATCATCACAGTATTTTGGCTCAGTAAAATTTCTTTCTTTCTTATTTTATGTTTATTCAAAAGAATTTGTTTCCCTGTCACAAAAATTAAATAACCACACCACCACCAACAGCAGCAAAGTCTGTAGAGTTACATTCATGGTGAAGAGTTCACTGGGTAATCCCAAAGTCGCAAAGGTCATAAAGGGGAAAAAAGGGAAAAGAAAAAATACTCAAAACAAATCCAAAACCCATAATGAGCTTGAGGAGAAGCATCACATGACAGTTTCTGTCCTCTTTCATTGTGAGCTGCAGATTTATTTCAGCAGGATCAAGTACAATGTAAGTAAATCCTTCGTACCAACTCCAGCCCCTTAAATGTACCCTGTTAGCAACAATCAGCACAGTGGACTTCTTAAAATGAAATGAGAGCTTTTAAAGTGTAGAGAGGGATTTCCTGGAGGGCAGTACCAGAGAATAATGTGCTCTTCACTTCACCCCCATCTGGCAGTGGCCTAGAGGACACACTGGAAGAGCTGGCCTCAGAAGTACAGCACAGGTGGCTCAGAGGGCAGGCAGACAGATACACAGAGATGTAGAGGTAGGGGTTTGTGTTTGTGAGATTAAGAAGAAGGTTTTTCCTGTTTCCCAGGAGGCAGACTGCTCTATGGACACATGGCTGGGTGAGTGAACTGTCTGTGTGAAGAAGATGGAGCCTTTCCTTCTAACAAAACACCACTGGGCACTTGGGCACAGGGCCTATTGAGCAGAATGTCCATCACCACTCATACCCCCAGGTGGGTATCCTTGTGAATGCATGAGATGTCCAACCATATGCAGCGGTCCTGCCTAACTGGAAATATAAAGCTCCACTCTTTCGTTCCAACAAACATTCTGGAATAGTGCTGAGGTAAGTAGGTAAACAATGCAGGGGAAACCCTTCTGTTTCATTTTGGGGCAAATTCTTCCCATAATTAAATGAAAACAACTCTACTAAGACTGATGAATTTTTTAAAATCAAAGGAAAACAAAATAATGCAAACTTAACACAAAAGAAAAAAAAGCACAAAAGAAAAATGAAGAATATACATTTGAAAGTTGACCTCTATGATAAAAGAATATTTGAGACAACAATTCTTTTACATTATCAAGTAAATTAAAGAAAACACACAAAATGCACTGGAAAGACAACATACTGAGAAGCGTACACTGTGACAGAAATAATCTTTAACAGCATTAACAGCACGTAGTAGAAATTACATGCAGAGAACTGAATTCATGATGAGCAGAATTTCTGAAAATTTACCAATATATAATATATCTTGATAAAATTACTAGCTCTCCAGAAATTCAGAAAGACAACTTGGTAGGATTACTGAACATTGTGGAGCGTCCATTTAAGGTTTGTGCTTGTGAACATAGGGTGAAAACATTCAGGAGAATTGTGTGAATTTTGTGAAGCAGTGTTTCTCTGATGGGAGCAAACCTGTCCCATGTGTCCTTAATTTTTTTGCAATTTTAATCATAACTTATAAGTCATTTTAAAATTTTGACTGAAGAATTTTCAATTAAAAATAGTATAATTATGAAATAATAGGCACAAATAATATGAAAAAGAGAACCAAGAAAGGATATTTTCCCAATAGAGACTGAAGGGGAAAATAAAATATGAGGAATCACAACACCTTTGTACTCATGCATATAGATCAAAGAAGATAAAACAAATACTAGGAAAAAACATTTATGTAGCGGATTCAGTGATGTTCAACCAGTGAAAAAAATGTAGTGGTGATGTGAGAAACGACTAGCCATTTACGAGAAAAGTTGGTTGGAAAACATTGTCTCATTTGACATCAAAATAAATAATAAGTGAACAAAATAAATGTGAAGAAAAAAAAGCAATTCTATAATAATATGTAGGTGCATATCTTTATAATCCTGAAGTAGAAAGGACTTGCTAGGTATGAACCCAACGTCAAAACACCCTACGTAAAAATGTTTACGAGAGTTGCCTACTTCAAAATTTTAAGCAGCACGAACAAGGTTAAAATCAAAACAAAACAATTTTTTAAATATTTGTAATAAATTCTTTAAATCAATTTTCAAAACTTCTTATATATAAATCCTAATTATGAATAAAAGAAATATTACCCTGTATGCAAAGGTAAGAAAAGACTGAAATACAAATAGCAGGTGACAGTTATAAAAAAATTTGATTTATTTATATTTATTTATTTATTGGTAAGGATGAATGGACACAGGAAATATCATATATTGTGGAGTTGAGAGTTTAAGTCAATAAACATTCCTGTAAACCAACCTGGACACAGATTAAAATTTTCAAATACAGATAACTTTAGATGTAGAGATGCGTTTTTAAAAATTATTAAAAAGAAAAAATAGATAAGTTGCATAAATGTATACAAACTAACATTGTTGTAGCACCGTTTATAATAGTGAATAATTAGAAACAATGCAAAAATCTATGAATGTGGGTATGGGATAACAAAAAATTTATACCACAGAGCAGTTACAAATGATAAGGTATATCATGTTATCTATCACCATAGAAAATGTTTATATTATTAAGGAAAACTTCAGGTGAAAATTTTTACTCCTATGCTGGTGTGTGAAAGCACATGAATACCATTATTTCCCTCAGTAATAAACTGACACTTTTATTTCTTGTTCCATCAACTATAGACAGTATCTCTCATAATGATGTGCTGCCTGCCTTTCACCTTTTCCCCACTTTCCATCTCACCACTTCTGCCACCTATACTTTTACTGCATCAGGGATGACAATATTTATGTCCTGTTTTATAACTACAATCAATTATTTTACATTTTGTGTTTACTGAGGAACAACAGTGTTTGTGTTATTAGGTGCTTTGTAATTACAGACTCTGCTGTGAACAATAATTCAAACGCCAAAACTGCACACACTGTATTATCGTTCTTCCTGGAGTAACTAATACCTTTTTCAATTGCCTCCTTTTCCCCTACTTATCCTTTGTTTCCTGTGAAAACAGTCCTTCACATCAAGGGGTTTAGAAACCCTCTCCCACCCCTCCCCACACAGAATTCAACTCCCTGTTGGCATCTTTAGAACTTGCACTCGACACTGAGCAGATATTTTCTGGATGTGCCAAACCACGCTTTACCTGGAACTTCAGGTCTCTGCTCTTATGGGTTATATCTCTCTCCTCTTTCTGGGTGTCCTATCTTTCCCTTTCTTCCTTACTTTTTGTTATATGTCTTCATTTAACTTCCTAAGAAAAGGTGCTTAGGAAGTAAAGTTAATGATTCCTTGAATTTATTCTTTGGGTATACTTTTACATGTATTTTTTCATTCCTTCATAATTTTGAAAGCAATTTTATTGAGAAACTGAATCTACAAATGGACAATGGCCACATCATATATAAAAATAGAACTCTGACCAACAATCTGCAGCAACCAGCCTAGGAAACCAACTTATTATCTACAGTAATCATTCCAAGAAGCCAATCTACGTGTATGAAGTCAGATCACGATCTCCAACAAACAATAAACCCTGAAAAAATTGGCCCCGAATGGCCAAAACTTGATTAGTAACTGACAGCTTCTCTAATTTTTGTTATCCCTTTCAGTTTAGTACCAACCAGAGACAGCCAAATATACACTCCCAACCATTTAGCCTACCTACACCTTCCCTATACCAATAGCCTCCAATCAGAGAACACCTAAAGCCTCTCCTTTTTTCCACTATAGAACTTTCCTTTGCCTGCCTTTGAGTTTCTGCCAAGACCAGGTGATAGTGGCTAACTCCCTTCTTATAAAAAGCTCTGTAAAAATACTATTTGCATATTCTCATCTGGGTGGTCTTTGTTTTTTTCCACATTGTATACAGACTTCTAGAATCCAATGCTGCTAAGGGGCCTGATGACAATATGCCTTTAAAAAAATTAGCTTTATTGGGATATAATTTGCACATAACATACAATTCATCCACCTAGAGTGTACAAGTTGATGGCTTTTAGTATAGTCACAGAGCAGTGCAAGCATCTCCATAAAACTGTAGAATATTTTCATATCCTATACCTACTAAACAGTCACTACTCATTTTCCCCCAACCCCACATCCCTATGCAACCATTAATCTACTTTCTATTTCTATAGATATGCTTATTCTGGTCACATCTGGTTATATCATTTAAAAGGATTTTTTTTTTCTTTTTTATATATAGAGAGAGCACACGAGCAGGAGAGAGGGACAGAGGAGAGAGAGAGAAAATCTAAAGCAGGCACCATGCAGTGTGGAGCCCGACACAGAGCCTGATCCCATTACTGTGAGATCATGACCTGAGCCAAAATCAAGAGTCGGGACTCTCAATTTACTGAGGCACCTATTATCTAGGCACCTAGGAACCTATTATCTAGGTGCCCCTAAAAGATCAAATATGTGATCTTCTGTGACTGACTTCTTCCACTTAGCATGCTATTGCCAAAGTTCATCCATATTGGGACATGTATCAGTCCTTCATTCCTTTTCATGGCCAGATAATATTTCATTGTATGCATATACTACATTTTATCCATTTATCAGTTGGTTTGTTTCCACTTTGGGGTTATTACGAACAGTATCATTATGAACATTTATACAAAATGTTTTGTGTAGATATTTTTTTTTCATTTCTCTTGACTACATACCTAGGAGTGGAAATGTTGGGTCATATATATGATAACTCTGTTTAACCTTTTGAGAAACTATCAGACTGTTTTCTAAAGTGGTATACTATTCCACATTCCCAGCAGCAACATATGAGGGTTTCAGGTCATCCATATTCTCACCAACACTTGTTATTATCTGTCTTTTTGATCACAGACATACGCTGAGTATCTTCTCATGTTCTTGTTGGTCATTTGTTTATCTTTTTGGGAGGTTTGCACAAATCCTTTGTCCATTTTTTATTTGGGTTGTCTTATTGCTGAATTGTAAGGTAACCTTTGTTGTTTTCTTTTCTGAAACTTTAGCATCTTCTTTTTATCTTTGGTATTCTGAATTTCCACAATAACACATCTAAACAATTATCTTTTCTTCATTTTGAGGGGCACATGGAAAATCCTTCCAACATGAAGACACATAATTTGCACAGGTTGCCTCCTTTATTATTTCTTTGATCATATATTGTCCTCTTTTTTCTCTTTCAGGAACTTCCACTATTTAGGTAGCAAACCTTGGATTGATCCTAATGTCTTTAATTTTTATTCTTATATTTCCCTTTCCTGTTTTCTATTCTTTTTATTCTATTTCCAAGAGATTTACTTGTTTTTTTTTTCTTTACCCTATACAGATTTTTTTCATTGGTTACATGACATTCCTTCTTTCATAGCATACTGTTATTAAGTTAATAAATGTAACATCCTCTAAAATATCTCTAAAGATACTAGGAAAAAAGACAATTTTAAATTATAGTAGTTATTCTGTTACCTGGAATAACTACTCCCTCTCTGGCCATTGTTGCAAATTATTAATCTGGCTCTTTCTCTGACATTCCTCATTTGTCTGGTCCTCCTCAACTGTCTGCCTGAATTTAAGGTTAAGACAACAGAAGATCTATCTGAGCACCCTGTATTGATGATCAAGTGTGCTAACTTGAATATTTCATCTCATGTGGAGCCAGTGGCATATCAACCACTATGAATGGCTGAAGTGTTGAAGACTTCACTCTAGGATGCCAATTCCCACAGAAACTATCCTAGTTTCACTGGTCTTCTTCATTTCTATAGATAAGACATCTCCTTTCTTTTTTTTACTATAGTAAATATACACACCATAAACTTTACAATTTTAACCATTTCTAACTGTACAGTTCAGCAGTATTAAGTACATTCACACTGTTGTACAACCATCACCACTATCCATCTACAAAACTTTTTCATCATCCCATACCAAAACTCTGTACCCATTAACAATAAGCTCCCATCCTCCCATCTCTCAAGCCCCTGTTAACCACTGCTTTCATTTTCTGGGTCCATTTTTATTTAATTTTTACTTTTAGTTTAAAGGTAATTTTTGGCTTTGAGGTTTGTGTCCAAAGGAAAGGAAAATGTGTAAGAAGTATTATCCAGCTATAAGCTTTCCAATACAATTTACCCCCTTCTTTTCAAGGTTACACTCACTTTTGACTACTCTACCTGTAGATTACAAATTGCATGCAGCCCCCAGGGTTTGTAAGGTACCCCTCTTTGGTCATTTTCTAAGCTGTGGTTTCATCTACCCTTTTGAACCAGTATCTTTCAGCCATTCTCTACTTTTCATTAGATTTGATAAAACTTTCACAAACCATTGACTTTCCCTCCCTATTTCCACATTTTTATTCCTATTACTATGAGTTTTGGAGCAAGGTAATAGATAGCATATATTCAACCTACCATATTAAAACATAATCCTGTACTAAAATTTCTAACCTCTTAAATATACCAGGTATACTTAACAGAAATGTAACAGTTTTACAACTGAAATCAGTACCAAAAGTCAAAGAAGTATTTTAAAAATAAGAGAAAAATTCTAAGAAGTATTAAGAATCAGTATAGGAAACATATTTTAATGTAGTTTTCACAAATAAATTTAAATCCAAAATGATTATACATAGTCTTTATAGCACAGATTCAAGTTAGTTTAAAATTATCTATTTTTGTGACCACCACATTTAATTCTTTAGTGATTTTTTATTATTAAGGTATCAGCAGAGTCACATCTTGTCATTAAATGGGCATTTGCTATGGATTCATGGAAGATAACGAAAAACTGGATTTCCTTGCTCATGATGATCACATATCCAGTCCAAGATAGTGATCATATAGAGCAGTGACTGGAATACAGTCTATGAAGTTCAGAAGATCCATTTTTAAGTCCAGGTTTGGGCATCCATTAACTTGAATAATTTTCTCAGCATCTCAAGCTCTTCTTCACCTGCAAAATGGGTTTAAAATAGTATCTATTCTTCGGACATCTGTGAAGAATAGATGAAGCAAGTATAATTCTGGGCTCATCAGAGATGTTAAATAAAAATTAGCTGTTACTATCCAAAGTTGGACTCCAGTGTCACTCTATATGAGTCAGGATCCTGGGTCTAACACCAACTTCCTAACCTTGGCCATGCTACTCAACCTCTCTGTGCCTTGTTCCCTTATCTTGAAAATGGAGATGATAGTGAGCCTACACTGAAGGGTCACTTTAAGGATTAAATTCAACAATACAGATATAGGGTTTAAAACAGTACTCTTATTATCAGCACCTGCATCATCATTATATAATTGCTCTCTCTAAAGCAGACTATATTATTGAACCTAATGCCTACAGAATCACTGTGAGAAGCTGGATATAAACATCATTTTTTTATTGTGCCACCTTTTCCTACATTCTCTTCCCTAGCTTCTCTTTTCTCCATCCCACGTCAAAATATTTGAAATCACTTTTATCTTTACTTTTTGAACTAATATTATATGTAGAATATTCCACGCTTGAATCATCACCAATGACACACAGAATCAATAGGTAGACTTGTCATCCTTAAAAACTGCAATCTATAAAAAAAAAAGTTTCGGGGCACCTGGGTGGCTTGGTCGGTTAAGCGTCCGACTTCGGCTCAGGTCATGATCTCACGGTCCGTGAGTTCGAGCCCCGCGTCGGGCTCTGTGCTGACAGCTCAGAGCCTAGAGCCTGTTTTAGATTCTGTGTCTCCCTCTCTCTCTGCCCCTCCCCTGTTCATGCTCTGTCTCTCTCTGTCTCAAAAATAAATAAATGTTAAAAAAAATTTTTTAAAAAAGTTTCAATTTTAACTTCTACTGCTTCTACATTTTACTGAATTTTAAGCATGGCTTTTCTAAATTGCTGCCATATTATTTTTTTTCCTTCAGTAAGAAGTAAAGTGTTAAACTTCACTGCAATTGCCTTTAAGAGCTTTCTAACATTTAATCTTAACAACTTGATCTAAAAAAAATCTTTATTTCCACTATAGGGTTTTCTTACAAGTGGAAACACAGTTCAGTTTAACAGAAATTGAGTTATCTAGTGTAAGTTGCACTGGCTCTCAGCCAAAATGGACAAACAACTCAAATTTTACCAAGCCAGGATTTTTTTTCAATTTGCTTGTTTGGAAAGTCAATTTTGATTATAATATAAATGCTAGCTATCATATGAGATGATACTCTTACTTTCCTTTTCAAAGTACGTGCCTTTGTACCTGCAGTTCCTTCTTCCTGGGCTGCCTTTCCCACTTCATCTACTTTAAGGCCCCCACTCATTCTCCAGATCCAGTTGCCACCTCTACTGTTTTCTCTTTAATTAACTGAATCCTGCTTAGTTACACACTCCTCTTGGCTCCCTCAGAACTTCACTGTTTCCTCACCATAGTCCTTTCCACTATATGTAGCAATGGTTAAAGATTAATCCCATCTACTGGACTGAGCCTAAGATGTGGAAATCAGCATGGGGTCCCCTCTGTATCTCCAATACTTTATGATTAATAAATATCGGTTGAAAGAAGGACTTAATAAGTGGTCCCATTGGAGGACATCAGCTATTTTCTTTTCCTCAGCATCACCTCCTTTGGGGGAACCATTCCCAGACTAACACATATCTTCACATACCCATAGGGTGATACAAACCTTGGTTCCAAAGTTGGATGTACGGCCCAGGAACTGACAAATTGAGCACTCCATGTATTTCATCCCACTGGTCACTGTGATGAAATCAAGAATAGGAGTGTGACTCAGTCTGGGCCAAGGAAGGTCATCCCTAGGATTTCTTGGATGGAGAATTTAGAGAATTTAGAGAAATGCACTTTCTTTTCTCCTGGACTACAAGATGTAAGAATGATATAAGCTTAGATTTGACGCTAGCCATCTTTGCCACCACATAGGAGATAAGTTATTATAATAACTTATATCTTTGAATTAAGTAGCATGGTGTTGTGGATAATAAGCTAATCCACCACCAACTTTTTTACAGGAACAATGAAAAATTTTTCCTTCTTTCTGAAATCCTCTGGCACAGTTCTCCTATTATATTAAAATAATATGAACATATGCAAAAATGAGTATGTTATGGTTTCTCTTACAGTTAAGTTTATGAATTAAACTAAGCAAATGAGAAGGCTACATCAAGAAAAGTATTTTTAAAAATGTTTCTAATGTTTATTTTATCATTGAGAGAGAGAGACACAGCATGAGCAGGGGAGGGGCAGAGAGAGAGAGAGGGAGATACAGAATCCAAAGCAGCCTCCAGGCTCTGAGCTGTCAGCACAGAGCCCGATGTGGGGCTGGACCCCACGAACTGTGAGATCATGACCTGAACCAAAATCGGACGCGTCACTGACTAAATCACCCAGGCACCCCAAGTAATGTATTTTTATAACATGTATTGGCAAGGATGTGGAGAAAAAGACATGCTGTGTGCTATTTGTAAGAATGCCAGTTGGTGTAGCCACTGTGGAAGACAGTATCAAGGTACATTAAAAACAGAATTACCATATGATCCAGTAATTTTATTGCTGGGTATTTACCCAAAGTAAACAAAAACACTAATTTGACAAGAAATATGTACCCCTATGTTTATTGCAATATTATTCACAATTGTCAAGATAAGGAAGCAACATAACTGTCCATCAATAGATGAATGGATAAGGAAGATGTGGCATAAACACACAGACACACACACACACACACACACACACACACACACACACACAGTGAAATATTATGCAGCCATAGAAAGGATGAGATCATGCCATTTGCAACAACATGGATTGAGCTTGATGGTATTATGTTAAGTAAAATAAGTCAGAGAAAGACAAGTACCATATGATTTCACTCATGTGTGAAATCTAAAAAACAAAACAAATGAATAAACAAAAGGTGGAATCAGACCTATAAATACAGAGAACAGACTGATAATTGCCAGAGGTGAGGGGGAGAGGAAATGAGCAAAATGGGTAAAAGGGAGTAGGAGACACAGGCTTTCAGTTATGGAATGAACAAGTAACAGAAATAAAAGGCACAGCGGTGGGATATAGGCACTGATATTGTAACAGCATTCTATGGTGACAGATGGTAGCTTAGGCTTGTGGTGAGCATAGCATAATGTAAAGAGAATTTGAATCACTATGCTGCAAACCTGAAACTAATGTAACATTGTATGTCAACTGTACCTAAATTTTAATTTTTTTTTAAATGAAAAATTTTAAAAGAAAAAGATTGCTAGAGGATAAGTATTCTTGTCAAAGTTTTGCCCCAGGTATTGCACAAGAAGAGGAGGGTGTGTGTGTGTGTGTGTGTGTGTGTGTGTGTGTTTGATATATGATAGTATGAAAATAAACCACGTTTATGTACTAAAACCTATCATGAAGATCTACTGAATACATCCTTGAACTTTAATATGCACAGGAATCACGTAAATGTATTTGTTAAATATAAGGACTCAAAGGGTACATCCCAAAGATTCCAATCAGTCATGCCAGAGTAAGATTAGGAATCCCATTTTGTTTTTAATGTTTGTTTATTTTTGAAGGAGAGAGAGAGACAGAGCATGAGTGGGGGAGGGACATAGAAAAAGGGAAACACAGAATCCAAAGCAGGCTCCAGCCTCTGAGCTGTCAGCACAGAGCCTGACATGGGGCTTGAACACATGAGCTATCAGATCATGACCTGAGCCGAAGTCAGACACCGACTGAGCCACCCAGGCACCCTAGCAATCCAAATTTTAAACAAGTACCACAGGTTAGTCTGAATTAAATGTTGCCTTGATCTCTGAGATAAAGCAATCATAAAAGATGGTAAGCCTCAGAGCTGACTCCTTCTTTGCAAGGTAAGAAATTAAACTAACTTTCACAAAAGGAAATATTAAAAAGAGAAAGTGTTAAAATTTAGTGCATTATTTTCTTAGGTTCCATAGAACAAAATATATTGAAGGCCTCTTTTATCCAGAAAAACATAAGGTCTCAGTTCTATTCCTTTCTTATTCCAGAACTAGTTTGTTTCTTTAGTTTTTACTAAGTGGGACATGAGAAATTGCCTAGAAATAATATGGCTTCCTGAACCTTATATCTAAAGCATAAAATCTGGTACATTCTTAAAAACATAAAATGTTAGATTTCAGAGGAACCTTACAGGTCATTTAACCCAACCATTATTAGTTGTTGGACTCTTTTCTGTACTACTCCCTAAAAGTGGTCATTCAATCTCTGCTTGAACACCTCCAATGACCCAAAACTCATTACTTCATGAAAAAGCAATTTTTTTTCTCTTGTGGTAAAATTTTGTGTTTACTTGTTGGCTGGCAGCTGATTGACTGGTTTTCCCTTCTACCAAGCTAAAATCTACCTTCTCGTTTAGGATTTTCATTAATCTTAGGTCTGCTTGCTCTGTTGACACACACAAAATATATAGATGTCCTATATGAAGGTTTTATAATTTGAAAAGTTATCAAGACACCCCCTAAATCCTCTCTTTTCCAGATTAAACAACCAGTTTATTCAGCTATTTCTTTTCTGTCACAGTTTCTAGAGATGTTCTCTACCCAATAACCCTCTGTCCCTTCTTCTCCTACTTGTTCAATCTGGCCCCTGAATTAGAAGATTTAAAGAATGGGGTAAAAAGTTTATTTAATCAATCCATGAGGATTAAAGTTACTCATAAAGAGCGCTCTTAGTACATCATACTCTCAATAGAGAATGAAGCAAGCTCTGTTTAACTGAGAGCAATAAACAAAAGGGAAAATAATAATCCTAGTTGTTCCTCCCCTAAACTTTAGGTTTAAACACCCTACTGATGGGTGTTCTCTCATTTAAGGTGATGATGTGTGTGCTCTTACTAACTCCCCTTGACACACAATTTGTCTCCTCTTGGCCCTGACTTCCAGGAGCTTGCTTAAAAGGCAGAAGCAAGGAGGTGGAGTTGAGTGCTGACACATTCATAGTCCCATAGTCAGGGCCCATTCCTCTTGCATGCATTGTTACCCTTGCCCACCACTGCAATCTCAAGCACATTCCACCTATTCCTCATTGCTGAAGGCTCACCAAGATGATGGCTCCAGAAGTACTTACTTCCCACTAGCTTATTCAATTTCTCATTTCAAGCAGGTCTGTATCAATTCGTATCTTGCCAGGGAATATCATTTTTTTAATAATAGGAAGAGAGCATTTGGGGGATCCACAGTTGCTATCTTGAAACTAGGTTGTTTTTGTTTTGCTTTGTTTAGTACTTGTCATATGAAAGCCTATTTGACATTTTGTTATCCTTTATTCATCCCCCAAGTTACAGAACTTAGAAAGAATCCCCTGACTCACTTATATTAACAATTCATGCCTTAGATTTGCTTTACAGGCTGCAAAGAACTTCCATGAGCCTTAGAGTAGACCCTCAGTTAGGCAAAATTGACAGCATCTAGTATATAAATATAGTTTGGCCTTTACCACCAAAAACATATACAGGATACAAAGTGATAAGTGCTACAAGAAAAACACAAAGAAAGTATTTGGGAAGTACAAAAAAAAAAAAAAAAAGAATAAACTGTTTCAGAATAAAGTAATTAAGGAAATGTTTAAGGTTACAGAGAAGAAAGGGCAGGACACGCCAGGAAAAGGGGACTCAGTGAGAGGAAAATGGGGTAAGGAAACTCAGTTTTGGTGGCTTTATTCATGAATTAATAATAGAGATCAAAAAATAAAGTATCAGAGCTAAAATAAAATTAGTCAAGAAATAGTCCACAGATCCTGAATATTCTGTTTTCTAAAACGACTCACTAGCAATACTGTTAAAAGATGTAATTAATTATTTTTATTCTTTGTGATAAAATCAATGAAATAAGTTCACAATGCAAATGAACCTTTTTTTTTCAACTTAAGGGATCTAAAAAGAAAAATACTACTGTACTACTTTTAGGAGCCATATAATGCTACCACTAACTTGATCTTACCAAAACAGTCTGATTTTGAGTAGGCAGATAAAATGCCAAAAAAATATAAAACTGCCAAGTACATATTGTATGACTCCAATAAAGTTTACAAGCACAGGCTTATGACTTAATTACTAATATTTCTCAAATTTTATTTTACGTGAAAAATTCTTCAGAATATTATGTGTATAATCATTATCATCACTTACTACACTGCTGGCTTAGTAACCAAATATATGTCTGCACTTTTATGTACATGTACAGGTGTGAACCCATACAATATATATGTAGAATATTTGACTAACTGATAAGAGCATGATAATGCCTAGTGGAATAATTGCTAACAAACTAGACATTGGTTGTTTAAGATTTACTGGTCTAAAAATAATGATTTACTTTTTCTTACCATACCTCCATTCAAAGTTCCTTGCATTAGTTCCAATAATGGATAGAAAATCACAGACTTGTTTTTTCTTGTGCTTTTCCATCTACTCTTTTCTTTATTGTGGCCATAAAATTCACTGACTTGAAATCTAGGACTTAATATGAAATAAGATTGTGGGCCACAGGTAATGGTAAGAGTTAACCTTTATTGAATACTAACTATGTGCAAGGCACTGTTCAAGGTAATGTTTTTACTCATTAGTCCTCTTAATAATTTTTTTAATGTCTATTTATTTTTGGGAGACAGAGAGATAGAGTTGGGAAGGGGCATAGAGAGAGGGAGACACAGAATCTGAAGCAAGCTCCAGGCTCTGAGCTGTCAGCACAGAGCACGACGCGGGACTCGAACCCACAAAGCACAGGATTGTGACCTGGGTCAAAGTCAGACGCTTAACCGACTGAGCCACCCAGGTGCCCCACTCATTAGTCCTCTTAACAGCCCTTCAAGGTAGGCATTTTTATTATCCCCATTTTGGGGGAAACTGAAATATGGAAAGTCCAGTCAATTTTCACACAGTCATGTAGCTAGTAAATGCTAAAGAATTAGGCTATATAATAGTAACTATTATGCTGCTATCAATATATGTATGTATAAAGTAATAAAATAGGTTAGGATTAGTAATTCTGATCAGTACTATATATCTGCCATCAATAAGATCCAGAAACAAAATCATACTAAAGAGAAGACATTTTAGAATGATTTACATTTTTGAGGGACACCACTATTGAGTTCTTCATTACTTAGGAATTGCAAAAATACTCTTTCATCTTTTTATTGCCAACATTGAGCATAAGCATGGGCACATAGTTAGCACTCATTAAATGCATATTGAGGGGCGTCTGGGTGACTCCGTTGGCTAAGCTTCCAACTCTTGATTTCAGCTCAGGTCATGGTCTCACGGCTTGTGGGCTCCAGCCCTGCATAGGGCTCTGCAACGAGAGTAGGGAGCCTGTTTGGGATCCTCTCTCCCTTTCTGCACTCCACCCTGCTCACATACTCTGTCTGTCTCTTTGTCTCTCAAAGTAAATTAAAAAAAATAATTTAAATATGTGTTGAATAAATGAAAGATAATGAAATCAGATCCAGAGAATACTCACTTAAATTGCTGTTATCTCAAACTGGGAACACCATAGTTTATGTCCTGGCTGGAAGAAGGCCATATAATACAGCAAAAAGAGCATAGGCTATAGAATCAGACTTAAATTTGAAATCCATATACAAATACCTGAGGCAACTCATTTAAACTCTTTAAACAGCTTTATCCTTAATATTGTAATAATGACAACTGTCACAAACATGTTGTTTAGGGCATTAAATTTTGGTAAAGTATCTAGGAGATTCTGGCATACAGGAAACAGTTTAACAAACAGTGGTTCTCATTCCCCTTGGTCACTGGCTTAACATGAAAATCATCTTAGAATTTTCCTTTTCTAATTCTATACCCTCTAACTAATATCGCTATTTATATAGCCTATTTCTGCCAGTTTTTCCATTGGTCCCCTTCTTGTCTTTCTCACTGTCACCATTCAGCTTCCTCCCATTCTCTGTTCAAAGACTGTTTGAATTGTTCATTAGACAGTCTCCCTGTCTTCACACTGTATCCTGAAAGACAATTCTTAAAGATTATTAGCCACGTCCAGATCAAGTTTGAAGGGTATGAGACCTATACGATTGCATAGGACATTTTGCTGAGAAGGGCTATATTTTGTTTAATGTTCTGCGGTCACCCTCTTGAAATTCTTAATTTATAAACAAGGAGTTACACACGTTTATTTTTCAGTGAACTCCACAAATTATGTAGACAGTCCTAACCATATGCTCCCTTGTTTGGAAAATGAACAGCACATTTTCATTTTCTATTAATCCAATGATACTCATTCTAGACCAGCATTCAGGGTTTTTTGGCCTCCACATGCTTCTCTAGACATGGCTACCGTGGCACGTTCAATAAATCTTTAAACTTTCATTTCTTCATCCATTCAACAAATCTTGATAAAATATTATGACGGCCTACATAGATATACTTGTATATCTATGTAGTATAGTTCTCCTGCCTCTTTAACTCTCCTAAGTCCCTGCCCTAATTGCTCCAGCCAAACAAGTCAATATTCATTTCCTATAATCTCCCTTAAAACATTCTGCCTTGTGGGATTTACTCCTCGATTCTTTATACTGAATCACTCTCCCTCCCCTGCCCCACAGCAATTATTTGCATGGCTTGGTTTCTTATCTTATATCAAGTTAATAAATACCACTTTAGCAGAAAAACTTTTTTTTAACTCCTGTATTTAAAGTTGACAGTCCCTATTATTATTTGTAATACACTTTGTTTACTTATTTCTTAATAATATTTTTTAAATGATCATGAAAGTAATAATGGTAGGACACCAGGTACTTTACATATATTGGCACATATAATCTACACAACAACTCTATAAGATCAGCATTATTCCTTCCCAGAGCATGTGGTACAAAGTGCACTCATTTTGTGTGTTTACTCCTTTGGTGTACTTTGTGTGATAGTGAGTTCGGTAAGAGCAATGACCATGTTATTTCGATTCACTGTTACATCCATCATGTCTTCTACACGGTAGGGACTAAATAATTCCTTACCGAATGATTGCCTACTCTATGCAAGACACACTGATTTTTTTATGTTGTGCATTTTCCAAGTGATCAAGAAACCTGGATATCCCTCTCTTTCCTGAATACGTTCATGGTTTACTACTGCTTTTATTTTTCCCTCAGACTGGAATACACTACCTTCTTTTTTTTTTTTTTAACATTTATTTATTTTTGAGACAGAGAGAGACAGAGCATGAACGGGGGAGGGTCAGAGAGAGGGAGACACAGAATCCGAAACAGGCTCCAGGCTGTCAGCACAGAGCCCGACAGGGGCTCAAACTCACAGACCGCAAGATCGTGACCTGAGCCAAAGTCGGCCGCTCAACCAACTGAGCCACCCAGGCGCCCCATGGAATACACTACCTTCTGTTAAAAACCTATCCATCTATGTCCATCAACTGATGAACAGATAAAGAAATTGTGGTTTACATACACAATGGAGTACTACGTGGCAATGAGAAAGAATGAAATATGGCCTTTTGTAGCAACGTGGGTGGAACTGGAGAGTGTGATGCTAAGTGAAATAAGCCGTACAGAGAAAGATAGATACCATATGTTTTCACTCTTATGTGGATCCTGAGAAACTTAACAGAAACCCATGGGGGAGGGGAAGAAAAAAAAAAAAAAGGAGGTTAGAGTGGGAGAGAGCCAAAGCATAAGAGGCTCTTAAAAACTGAGAACTGAGGGCTGATGGGGGGTGGGAGGGAGGGAAGGGTGGGTGATGGGTATTGAGGAGGGCACCTTTTGGGATGGGCACTGGGCGTTGTATGGAAACCAATTTGACAATAAACTTCATATATTTAAAAAAAAAAACCTATCCATCTAAAAAAGCTTATTTCAAAATCTTCTCTACAAAGCCTTTCATAAATATTCTTCTTCTATTCTCCATCCTATCCTTTGGTGACCCTTGCTTATCCCCTCCTTCTTTAATTTCCATAGCATATTATGCTTTTCTTATACTGCTTGTATCTTTTTTCCATTATGATTATTTTTATATTTATCTTTCTTTTAAAAAATGACAAAGATTATATCTTGCTCATCTTTGTACTTAGTATAGCACCTGGTATAATGTTTCACCCATAGGAAGTATTTGATACATACTGATTAATTAGAGCATCTGCAACAATATTATATTTTGAGGGGATCTGGACAGTCATCTCGAAATCTGAAATAACTCTAAACCAGGGTGGCTCAGTTGGTTAAGCTTCTAACTCTTGATTTTGGCCGAGGTCATTTCACAGTTGTGAGATCAAGCCCTGTGTCCAGCTCTGTGCCGAGCATGGAGCCTGCTTAGGATTGTCTCCCTCCTTCTCTCTCTGCTCCTCCCCCAAGCACGCATGTGCTCTCGTGCTCTCTTTCTCTCTCAAAATAAATAAATATTTAAAAAAAATAAAAACTAAAAAAATAATTCTAAACCATAGTGATGCAACAATGCATCCAACTATATTCTAACTGTCTTTAATCTACCTGAGGAATTGAAATTTGTGTGAAGGTGATTAAGGGTTTTTGCTTTGCTTTCTCTTTTCCACTTGGAGAAATCTGTGCTGATGCAACATATATTTCTTAAAGGGTTCCCAGAGGCAAATTTAGTTACTAATATAAGAACAGCATAAGAACCTGTGAGGCAGAGTGAATGAGCATGGTATTTACAATCAGGTACCCCTAAATTTGTAAATATCACCCACCACTACCAGAGAAAGAAACCTGAGCAAATTATATAACCTATCCATTCCCCAGTTTCCACATCTAATATCTGAGGAAAATATTTCAGAGTTGTTCTGAGGTTTAAAGATAAAAATATAAAACAATATACTAATCATTAAATATTAATATTAAAATCTTAAAATTTAAGTGTTTAAAAATCTAGATAGAGATTTGGGGTTCAAGATGGATGACTAAATATATATGTTTATTTCTTCTTTCCTCCCCAAAATGATAGTAAATGATTTTTTTTTTAAGGCTGAAACTCCCAAGAGAAAATAAGATGAGAGGGGAGTTGTCAGTTTTGAGGTTTCTAAATATAGAAAGTAAATGGAAGAAGATTGACAGAATAAGCTGAAGAGAGGAAACTATGGGCTATTTATAACACACAAAGAAGAGGATAAGGGTGGGGAGGAGGGTGGAGCCAGCTTCACCTACAGATCCTTACAGAGGGCTTAGATTCAGAGGAAAGAAACGATGAAGCATAAAGGGGGCGGGGACAGGGTGAGCAATGGAGAGATTCTGTCCACATTTTGAGGGAGGATGCTTCTGGCTTTCAAATCCCTTTAGCTACTGAATCTATTTAGTGCAACTTAAACTAAAGACATTTTCAAATACACATGACTTCAGAATTCCTTTTGATGAAGTTCTTGAGAATGCCCTCAGGCAAAACAAGGAAGTGAAACATAAGAGGAAAATATGGGATTCAGAAAACAGAGGAGGCAAACTAGATGAGCAGCAAAGGACAGAACCGAAATGACAGCTGGCAGCACCATGGTCCAGACAAGGGCATGAAAGCAAAAGACTCTGGAGGAAGAGGTGCAAAAAGGGAAAAACCGAGATTATATGGTATGAATGATAACCTGGAAACTGAAGGATATTTTAAAAAGCACGAAATGCTAGGGGAAAAACTCAATTATGAGAAAACCAAACACTGAAATAAAATTACATCTGAAAGAGGCATCTGGGTGGCTCAGTCTGTTAAACATCATGACTCTTGATTTCACTCAGGTTATGATCTCACGGTGAGTTTGAGCCCCGTGTCAGGCTCTGTGCTGACAGCTCAGAGCCTGGAGCCTGCTTCTGATTCTGTGTCACCTTCTCTCTCTGCCCCTCCAGAGCTCACTCTCTCTCTGTCTCAAAAATAAATAAACATTAAAAAAAAAATTATAAAATTACATTTGAAATATGAAGCAGCATTTAATCCAAATTCCAAGAAAATCAATGTGTGTCAAGAATAAAATTGCCCTGGATTTTAAGCAAGAGCCAAAATGAGCAAGAAACTGAAGGCATTAAGTTTTGGTGAACAGAACTTATAAACCCCAGCCTAGGCTTCCAGGGCAAAAGGGACTGTAAAAGTAGACACAGTCCACATACTGGGTAAACTATAACATGGAATGGTGCGTGGAGTATGGAAAAGAACCCATCTGAACAATCATCTTTAAGTGAAACAGAAGTCACAATACCAGAACCATATAAGAAACAAAAGGAAACCTAGCACACCACTTGGTTTTGCAATGAGGAATATTCTCATAGTCATAATAAGATAAATGTCCACTACCAGCTTTCAACTTTGAGAAGCAACCAACAACAAAACATGGAAATATTAATTGTGGTTCCAAAACATCAAATGTTTTCAAACTTGTCAATTTAAAAATAAAACTAGATTGACAGGAGTGGAAAGTGGAAGGAGGAAAACAGGCCAAAGTACAGGTAAAGGCACTAATTTTCTCTTCCAACAAACTGAGGAGTCAATAGTTAATGGAACAAAAGATTGAAGTTAAGTGTATATTATATGTATTATTGATTGCACAGGTAAACAACTGAGGAACTAGCATTACAATATTAAGCAAGGTAGATAAATAAAGTTGGAGGGATTGGAAAATGAACTAAATCTAATGTGTTATTATGGGAAGATGACAATGTCTACAGCTGATAAGTAAGAATGGTGTGAGTAAACTACATGGGGAACGGGGGAAATCGAGTCTTTGACTCCTTGGGAGAAGACCTAGATGGGAATGGGTGGAAATGGGTATATTCAGGAATTACTGATGTTCATAACCAACCCTTCTGTGTTCTGTTAAAAAGCCTACATGTCTCATTTAGGTGCCTACGTGGCTCATTCGGTTAAGCACCTGACTTTGGCTCAGGTCATGATCTCACAGTTTATGGGTTTGAGCCCCATGTCGGGCTCTGTGCTGACAGCTCAGAGTCTGGAGCCTGCTTGGGATTCTGTGTCTCCCTCTCTCTCTCTGCCCCTCCCCCCACTCATGCTCTGTCTCTCTCCCTCAAAAATAAATAAACAGGTGCACCTGGGTGGCCTCTGACTTTGGCTCAGATCATGATCTTGCAGCTAGAGAGTTCGAGCCCCACATAGGGCTCTGTGCTGACAGCTCAGAGCCTGGAGCCTGCCTCTCCCCCACTCATGCTGGCATGCATGAGCTCTCTCTCTCTCAAAAATAAACATTAAAAAATTAAAAAAAATTAAAAAGCACACCATTCATGTGCTTTTTAATTTAGATAAAAGAATGAACATAAATAATGAAGGCAGTGAAATGTGCTATGTGGATCCAATGTTTCTTAGGAACAAAAGTAAAATGATTTATAAAATTGTTTACATTGCTGAAAATAGCAACAAACGCACAAGCCAATGTTCTGTGCATTTCCGATTTATTTTTTAAAGCACTCTTCAAGTGTGGCTGTTTCTCCCCTGGAAGTTTGGATCTGAATAAAATATAAAATGGATTTAATAGCCATAGTTGAGGTAAAGAGGTTATATCTCAAGGGGTCCATGGTTTCTTGATTTTTTTTTTAAACTGTTCAGTCTTGGCTTAACATCAGTCTTTTTTCTGATGGGTTGTCACTGGAATAGATTCACAGAATAGCTATGCTTATAAAAGTACCTAAGGGAAGTTACCTGGTTACAAAGAAGAAAGATAACTGTTCCAAACAAGCAATGTACAGAAAAGAATGCACAAAAGTGAGATTAGGGCATTCCAAAGGGAAATTCCTGCTAGGTGTCTGGAATAAGCAAAAGCAAAGATGATTTCTGTTATCAAGCTGAACAGAGAACCACACTTAAGATTGGTTGACCATTAAAAAAGGAGTCTTAATGCTTCTTACCTCTGATTTTTATTCTTTTTTGGCTCAAGCCACTGAAGCAAGTAGACTTTAGAACCTTAAAATCTGTTTCACCTTAGTTACTGCACACAGATTTTCTTTAAAACACTGGACTTTCCACAAAAGCCCCTTTTCACTTCTTTCCATATTAAACCATTCTTTAAATAAAGCCATTATACTTTACAATCCTCTAGTTTTCTGTATATATGTACACAATGTAAGCACTGAAGCAAGTATCCAATAAACTGGCACTAAATGCCAGTATTCACATGAATTTACCTTAGTGATTTAAAAAGAAACATTTGAGGGTTCCAATTTTCAGGATATTTGAATCAATTTTTCATTTTAAATGATATATGCAATTACGCAACTAAAGTCAGAATCACAGTTGAATTTTAAAATCTATAATGATTTTCCCCGTTGGATAAAATTACCTCATTTTATCAGAGATAATTTAGTCATCTCCACAGTTATGGATTTGCTTCCCAGTCTTTCTTAACAGGAATCTCATTTAGTTGGTATAATAAGCAGGTAAGGTTAGGCAGGCTGGAGAAACTACTTCCTTCTACCTACACCAATGTGACCAAATATATTTGTCCTCAGTCAACTGCTCATAAAATCTGCAAACTCTCAGAATGTTCCACAGTCCTTATGATTTTTGTTACATATCTTTTCTTTTTTGGATACAGCTTTTATGGTGACTGTGTGTTTATGAGAAATACTAATGCACTGAATAATACAATGATATCAGTTGTTAGAAAAATATCTCCAAATATATGTAATAGAGAAATAAATGAGAATTGACATCTGAGATAATGAACAGAAAAGTGGACTGGCAGAGTCTGAGCAATTATTTTTGTAAAATGGTGCCAGACTCTTATTCTTGTATGGGAATTTTCATCTCAATATTTTATAGATATCACTTTATTCAAAATTATATTATCTTTATCAGCACAGTATGAGATGCCAAATTTTCATTTTAAGCATTTTTTCATTATCGTGTAGTATAGTAACCAGTTGGAAGATAATCTCCATCTCATTTTGAAGTTGTCTATTCTTTTAACTTAGTAATGGAAGCATACTTAGCTTAAATTACATACCTTTGTCCTTGGCAGAGATATTGTTAGTTCAACTTGGTTTAGCAAACATTCATCCTTAGCTACTGCAAATCAGAGCTATATAAGTGTGGAAGTTTCAAACATGAAGCAAAGAAATGAAAGAAAGTTGAGAAATATTTTTCTCATCCATACTGATGGGAACTTTACATCAAAGTCTCTCAGGAGGACAAATTTGAGGTTATGTATTAAAAACCTTAATACCCTTTGATCCAGCAATTCCACAAGTCTAGCTTAAGATAAGCTTGAGTTTAGCTTAATAGGAAGGGCAATGCATGCACAAAATATTCACTATATGGCACATTTTTAATTTCTCCTTTAAATGCACATATCAATATATATATTTTTACTTTGTTACTCTTTTCACTTTGGAGTCATATACATACCATGGCCATGAAACAAATTTACTGAGGGACAGTGTGGTTTAGAGGACTATTTGAAAGAGGCCCTCAGAAAATCACTGGGGAGAAATTCTGAAAGTCTCTATAAAGGAAAGGAAAAAGTCATAGAAGAAAAGAAGAAAATATCACTATCATTAGAAAATAAGAACAGAAGTCTTCCCCATATCCTCTACTGACAGATGAACTCTAGGATTCACAGTATATAAGAACCACACACATCTGAGGTAGCTATGTCTGAATTCCAACTCACAGGTCACTAAATCACATAAAATATAGCAGCTTCAGGGATTATAGTATAAACATTAAGAAGAAATGCTACTGTTTCCAACAAATCCAAAGGAAAAGGCTCCACATATTCAAGACTAATAATCAAGTTTTAAGTTCACAGCTAGGATCTTTATGTCTACCAAGGAACATTTTATTTTCATATTGAGTATAATGCTATGAAATTTGTAAGAACACCTATCCATTTACTTCAAATATTCTCAAAAGTGTTGGGTAGGGTAAGGAAGGGTAATAGGTAGGAGGAAAAAGGATGGGAATAAGACAACTCCACAAACCAAGTATGTTTGTCAAAACCCACAAAACTGTATACAAAAAGGGTGAATTTTGTAGTTCATAAGTTATACTTCAATAAACCTGACTTACAAAATAAAAGAAATAAACCATCCAAGAAAAATTTGGTTAAAAAATCCATCAAATTCCTTACAATTCCGGTTGTTCAAATGACTAAGATTAAAGTTAAATTCACAGTAAGTGTGATGGAAATATTTTAAACTTTGATTTTGAAAATCCAAATTTCTAACCAAAATATTCTATTTTGGATTATGGGATATGTTGAGCTAAAGCTTAACTTTAGCTTACATTTAGATTATAAATGTCAATTGTTAAATGTTACGAAGGCAAACTTGATCACTGGAGCCAGTCAACTAATTAAGCACTTCATAATAATTAATTTAAACAAGTACCTAAACTGAAAGGCAAAAGAAGAAGAGTTCTTCCATCCAAGAATAACGTGAAAAAATTGTGTCACTAGTATTTAAGAGAAATATTAGACATAACTTTGGTGGTGGTAGTGGTTTGTTAGTTTTTTTACTCTCACAGAAGCAACATGCACTCCCCCATTCACTTTTCTTTCTTCCTCATGCAAAAGACATTAGAAGCCCATCTGGTGGGATAGAACTGAAATAGACAATACCTTTATAAACTAAAGAAGAAGTGACTGAAAGAAAAATTCCTTAGCTGAAAATCCCACTGCCATAATTGAGAGATAAGAAAATATCAGCTGCTTTGACACTTTGTGAATCTTGGTAGTCTAGGCACAAAAAATTTACAAAAGAAAATTCTATTGAATATAGTATTAAAATATACTTTTAAAGGAAAAGTTAAAAATTTGTAAGAATAATACCTAATTTTATTCTAGAGTTTATTCTAGAGTTTTATCTAGAGTTGTTTCCCTTTAAAAACATCCATAAAGTACCAATTCCTTGAAAGACAAAATTGTTAAAACTCAAGATGAAATACATAATACAAATAGTCATATATCTATTAAAAATTAAATATGTAGTTAAAAATCTTACATCAAATAAAACTCTAGGCTCAGATGGCTTCACTGGTGAATTCTACCACATATTTAAGGAAGAAATGGCTTCAATTCTACATTCTTTTCCTGAAAACTACAAGTGGATGTAAGATTCATTTTCTGAGGTCAATATTACTCTAATACCAAAACCAGACACGTTATAAGAAAAGAAAAATATAGACTACTATCCCTCAAGAGAAAAAAACATGTATCATGAACATATTCCAGAATCATTAAACATTCTTCAAAAGTTCAGTTTTAGTAACTGCATAATAATCTATTATATTAGGTATACCTTAATCCTTTTTCCTACTATTGGAGGAAACTATTGATGTCTTGTCCTAAAGACGTCACTCATTTCCTCTTCTTTTCCGTTCAGAAGTCTATGTACTCCTTGTGTAGTAAGGCAGATCCCAATTTGATCCTCTCTCCAGGGAATTTGTAACTGAGAGACTAAGAAAAAGAAACTACTTACCTTGGTTGCTAGGCCTTTCAGGAGCCTAGGGAGCAGCCATTTTAGAGCTCCATGTGCTGATAAGCAAAGGTGCAGAGAGAACCTGGAGAATGGATCAAAAAAGGTCTTAAGTTTTTAATATCCATATTTATTGATATTACTTTGAATACACATACATGTTTGAGGAACAGAGTAGTAAAATTATCATTTACTTTACAACAAATAACCTTGTGATTCTTTGTGCTTCAATTTCTTAGAGCAATGCAATAGAAGCTAGACATCATCCAACACAAACATGAGGTATATATCATAGGCAAGAAAGCCAAAAAAAATGAGTCCAAGTGTTAAAACACACTATCCCTTTCCCTTCAGTAGAAAAAGAAGACTTGCTTCTTGGGAAGGATCCTGGGTTCCCATTCTAAAGTTCTGGAATGCAAATACATTTATTTAGAGGAAAGATAAAAACCATTGTCCTCAGCTTTACAATCTAAGGATGTCTCCACATTCCAGATCTCTCCTCATGCCCTGAAATCCAAATGCATATCTTTGAGGTAGGTAAATCTCTCTGAAGTTCTCACAGTTTTAAATTACCTTCTACTTTTGTAGCCAGGTCCCAGGTTACCGTCCACTTTTTTAGCCAGGTCCCAGCTTTCAGTAAAATTTGTTCAGAAAAATCCTTAATTGTAGAAACACAAAAAATATTTTCGTTACAGCCCCACAAAAACCAAGCATAGACAAGAGATCATGAAGCATCAAAGACCAAAATAAAGAACATAGCTGTCCTGGATACTGATGGCTTTTTTTTTTTTTTTTTTTTTTTTTTTTTTTTTTAGTTTTCTGTTTGGGCTTTCATGGAAGCAGTTGCACTTCCTACTCTTAGGTCCATAAAATATCTGTGAATGCCTGTTCAAATCACGTTCCCCCATTTCTTCAGCTAGCTGCAGTGGGTTTAAGATGCATGAAGCAAAATGACCCAAAATGAGAAGAGATATTTAGGTTGTTTCTAATTTTTCACTCACCTAAAAATGTATGTAATGTATATATGTGTGTGTGTGTGTGTGTGTGTGTGTGTGTGTATATATATATATATATGAATGAGGATGGACTATACATTAAGTGTATATATTCTTTAAAGTTCTTGATATCTATTAATAAATGGATTTCCAGGAAGGTTAAAAAAATTATAACCATATATAATGTAGAAGTGCTCATTTTACCACATCATCTCTTAACATCAGTTATAAAAGTCATACCTCATTGTATGAGTTTGTAGTTCTACAACTAAAAGTAGCTAGATATTATCACACAGTGATTTTTTACATATGCTAGAATCTGTTCCTTGCCTATTGTGAGCCGTGAATCTGTTGATTTTTGTGCCTACACACATCATTTCTTACTGTAGTTTTATAACATACTTTCCTATATAATACTGCATCCTGCTCATTACTTTTTTCTAGCTTCAAAAAACATACTAATGAAGCTCATAGTGTAATTACATTAAACATACAAATTAAATTGGTAGTAATTCAGTTGTGTTTTAGAACCAGCTCTTATCAGCTTGGGAAAAGCCAATTATTTAATAATTTAAGAATTTTTCCAGGTGGTTTTAAACTCTTGGTATCTTGAAATCAGCCATGGTGGGGTTTTTTACACCATGGAAATCAGCAAATGCTACAAATCATGGCTCCCACACTCTGACTTCACAAAAAGTCAATTTGCCAGTGTACCACTGGAATAATTTATGATATTTAGTCATGCCATCCAATATTATGTATTTTATATCTTCCTTTTTAAAAATACCAGCAGAGTTGTGTAGCTGAATTTATTTTGACCTTATATATTATTCTTAGGTAGTTTATGATTTATTGCCTATTGGGATAGCTTTTTTTCTTCCATTAAAATTGCCAAATAACAAATTGAACTTTTTGAGTTTTTTCCTATCTGGGTAATGTATTCATCTTTCTTATTACTTCTAACAGGTTTTCCAATAATTCTCTTGGGTTTCCTAGATAGATTATTTAATCATATGAAAATTATGACAATTAAATGTTTCTTTTCCAAAAGATATACTTCTTTGTGTAATGGTTTCATTTCTTATTCAATTGCCTAGAATTTATGGGAGTGTGTAAAATAATATGAGTAGAGGCATTACTTGCCCTTCTTTTGGTGTTTCATCGCTTACCAAAATGTTCACTTTTAGGTTGAAAGAGATCCTCTTAAATATGTTAATTTTCGGGGCGCCTGGGTGGCGCAGTCGGTTAAGCTCCGACTTCAGCCAGGTCACGATCTCACGGTCCGTGAGTTCAAGCCCCGCGTCAGGCTCTGGGCTGATGGCTCGGAGCCTGGAGCCTGCTTCCGATTCTGTGTCTCCCTCTCTCTCTGCTCCTCCACCGTTCATGCTCTGCCTCTCTCTGTCCCAAAAATAAATAAAAAACGTTGAAAAAAAAAATTAAAAAAAAAAAAGTTAAATTTCTACTCTGAATTTTATGTTGTGGTACGTAGTGAGTGGTGGTGGGATTCATTGGTAATGGTTGTTGTTTTATGGTTTTCATAGTTGTTTTTAATCAGAAATAAGTTCTATGAATCTGTATGCCAGTGGATAAGAGCACAGTTCTAGAGTCGTATCTCCCGGGTTCATGTTCTGGCTTTGCTATTTCTTAGTTGTGCAGTCTTGGGTAAGTTATTTAAAGTATCTATGCCTTGATTTTCTTTTTTGTCAAACTGGTAAAATGAGATATTTTTTTATTTTTTTGTAGGTTTGAGAATTCAGTGAGGTAAGGTGTACAGAGAACTTGGAACAGTGGTGGCAGTTTAAGCATTCAATATTTAGAAATTATTATAACTTAATAAGGCTAGTAATTATTATTAATATCTTCAAGAAAACCTTTCAAAATTATAATTTTTATTTCTTTTAACATATTCAAATACATATTTTTTAGTACTTGCATTCCTGGGACAAAACATACTAAGTTGTGTCCATTTCTTTTAATAGCTAGTTGAAGTTAATTTGCTAGTAAGCTTTTAGTCTTCTTTGCAAACATAGATTATTATATAGTTGGGGGAAGGTCTATAGGAGATATTAGTATTAGTATTCTTTTGTCTTTATAAAATGTATCTGGATAACTTATAGACTTGTTTATACTCTGAAACCACTTACATGGCATACATCTTTTTCATTCTAATATTCTATAATTTTTTATAATATCATTTAAAATTTTGTCCTTTTTCTTGATCAAACATATTAAAGTTGTATGTTATAGGATTTACTCCAAGTAAAAATATCTTTAAATTATTTATTATTTCTACTATTTTGTATTTCCCAACTTATTAATGTCTATGTTTGTTTTTATCATCCCTTTTTTTCATCTTTCTATTGGCTTGTGTATTTCTCTATTTCTAATTTCTTTACCTGAGTGTTCAGTTCATTTATTTTCATACTTCCTTATTTAGTAACAAAGGATGATTTATTGCATCTTTAAAATGCATACTAAATGACCTGAGTCATTTTTCATTTATAATTTAAAATATTAAATACACCCAGTGATAGATAGTATATTACGACAAGTCCTGTCATATCTTCAACTTAGCACCTATAAATGTGAATATTCACTATTAACCTTTCAAAATCAGGATACACCCAAAACTAAGCAACCAAGATGGCCTTCAATGGACAAATGAATAAACATACTGTGGCACATTCATACTATGGAATATTGTTACTATGGAATAAATTGTTAATCTACGTGACAACATGAATAAATGTTATATGCTATTGCTTAAACAGATGCTGTCTAAAAGAAAGCAGGAAGTTTCAGAAAGATATATACTATATGACATCATGCCTATGAAATTCTGACAAAGACAAAAGTATGAAGGCAGAAAACATATCAGTGCTTGTCATGGCTTGAGTAGGTGGGAAGTTAAACAGGTGAAGCACGGGGGACTTTTTAGGGCTACAAAACTTTTGTGTATGGTACTATAGTGAGGGATACATGACACTGTTTATCAAACCTAGAACTTTACAGTACAAAGAATAACTGTAACAAAAGAATCTAGCTGCATTAGCACTTCACTGAGCTGGAAGTTTGACACATGTATCTTTCAAATCAAACAAACATCATTCACAATCCCTATGTTATTGAGTTTTTTTGCTTCCTCTATAAAAGGGAGTGAAAGAAGGCAAAATGCAGAAAATTAGAACCCCAGACACCAGAATCAGATAAACCTGCATTTGAAATCTAATTCTACTACATACTTCGTAGTTATTTAACCTCTGGCACATTACTTAAAATATCTAACACCGTTTGCTTCCATATAAAATGAGGGAAAATAGTATCTGCCTCAGCATTGTTGTAGGATTAAATATTAACGCATATAAAACTCTTAGCCTGGACTATAGTTGTACGATCAAAAAAGCTACATGTTGTTTTCCACAACTGTAGAAATAGAAAACTGTGTTTCCTATTTCTCCTTTTATATATATATTTTAGACATATGCACCTTTTCCTGTGCATATAAATACATGATCATGGCTTTATTATGTATTATGCTCTTCCTAAATATTATATTTTAACTCTATTTTGTTTGAAATTAATAGTATCACAATTGCTTTTTTGTTTGTTTGTTTGATTTTCTATCTTTGCCTGTCTTTACTTTTACTCTTACAATTTTTTTTTTTTTTTTTTACTGTTTTTGAGTTTTACTCTAGGGATCATTCAACTTTTCACCAATAGGTATCCAGATAGTAAATAGAATAAAAGGAAAAAATAGGAAAAGGCTAAAGGAAGAGATGATAAAAGAGTTAAAGACCTGCCATCTACAAGTTTTAGACTCAAAAATCTCCAGAGCAATTAATGACCTTATATGACTAGATATGACCATATCTAGCCCTTATAACAATTTTGAACCTCAAAGATAAAGTTCTAAATGTTTTCAAGAAGGAAAAAAAAAAGCTGTGACAAAGAAATGGGCATCATTTTAACATAATGTATCTCAGTAAACTGCATCTCAGAAAGCAATGGAAAGATAGTTTTCAAGTTCTGAGAGAAAATATATTGGAACCTAAAATTCAATATGCAGGTATATCCATGAAAATTAAGTGAAAAATAAAAACATTTCAAGTATTTATAAACTCCAGAATGTTAACCTTCTCTAATCCCCATCCTCATCCTTTCTTAGGCAACTACTTGAAGTCTTTAGAAGCCAAGGAAGGAGTAAAGCAAAAAAAAAACAGTAGAAGTGGAATTCAGGAAAGAGTAAACTCAATGCTGGGAGCAGCAAGCAGAAGTTCTGAACGACCAGAAGCCGGGGAACCACACAGACTGAGCATGAGATTAAAAGGTCCTGGTGAGGCGTCTGCAAAAATCAAAAGGGGAATCCTTGCAATTGCCAGTATGACTGAAATGGTTAAAAGACTAGGGTTTAAATATACTTGAAAGTTGCTGAGTAGACACAGGCATTACCACACACAAACACAAAAGGAGTTAACTATGGGGGCACCTGGGTGGCTCAGTCAGTTAAGCATCTCACTATGCACTTTGGCTCAGGTCATGATCTAACAGTTTGTCAGTTTGAGCTTGAGATTCTCTCTCTCCTCTCTCTGAGCCCCCACCACTTCAACATGAATCAATAAACTTGAAAAAAAAGAATAAACTATGTTAATTATGTGAGGTGACAGATGTATTAATTACCTTGATCTCAGTAATCATTGTACAATATAAACAGGTATCGAAACATCTCACTATACACTTTAAATATACAAAATTATATTTGTCAATTATTACTCAGTAAAGTTTATAAAACAATGAAAAATCTAAATAAATAAAATAAAAGTCTTTGAGAATATAATGAAGGCTCATTTCACCTCCATGCTAGCAATGTTATTCTTCAAGGGTTAGGACATGAGTCACTTTAAGAAAAAAAATAGTTCTCCAGTAAACGATATTTACTGTCTACATACTGTAGTAACTGTTTACTGTTATCAGCTTTTAAAAATAAGTCTATGAGTAAAGTGTAGTAGACTTATTTTCAACATTATCTCTTTTAGATTCCTACTGGATAGATAAAAGACTGCCTGGATCAGCCACTGTGAGATCTGTTTTGTTTCACTTTTATTGTCGCTGTCTTTTTGCTCTACTTTCTGGGGGAATTCTTCCAACCTCACTGCCCAGCCCTTCAAATGAACTGTTTTCTTTTTTAAGTTTTATTTATTTATTTTGAGAGAGAAAGTGAGAATGTGCACACAAGCAGGGGAGGAGCAGAGAGGGAGAGAGAGAGAATCCCAAGCAGGCCCTGAACTGTTTCTACTCAATTATATTTTTTCAATTCCTAAAAGACAGAGGAGAGTTCATTGACAAAGTAAAAATGTAGCTAACAAGCTGGAAGGTGAAAGTGGAGAGATAAGGTAGAGGGAAGGTTGTGACACTCAGATTCTCATCTCTTCTAAAAGGGTATGGAATATTTGCCTACATATATTGGAACAGAAAATAGAAGTACAGTAAAACCTTGGTTTGTGAGCATAATTTGTTCCAGAAACATGCTTGTAATCCAAAGCACTTGTACATCAAAGTGAATTTCCCCATAAGAAATAATGGAAACTCAGATGATTCATTCTACAACCCCAAAATATTCATATAAAAATGATTACAACACTGTAATGTAATACAAAATAATAAATAAAATACAAAAAAGAAAGAAAAGTAAACAAATGAACTTGAATTCACCTTTGAAAACCTTCACGGCTGGTATGAGGGAAACAAGAGAGGAGGGTTGTTGTGTAGATGACTTTCACTATCACTAATGGAATCACTGTGATCTACTAGCTCAATGGAATCTTTTTCTGCATGGGGGCCATTGTATACACTCACACAGATGTTGACTACAGTACAGTATTAATAAACTCTTGTCATATACTGGATTTAATGTAATTGGCAATACAGCAGCAGAGTAAAGGGTCTATATCTGCAGGCAGCCTGACCCAGAATGAAACAAAGCATTCCTAAGCTTACTCTTGTATGGAAAAGCGAAGGACTGTCCAGAGGTGCTTTGAAGTGACAAAAAATACACTAGTACCAGTTGTGGGCACCTTCTAATGTTCTGAAAAATCACTTATTTCTGCCAAACACTGCAGCCTGAGACTGAGTGTGGGAGACGATCACCCATAATCCCACAGCGAGAGACAGAAAAGAACCATTGGCTCAGTTGTGATCATGTGACATTCAGCATCATGTATTAGTCATATTGCAAGACATTGCAAAACTCATATTGCAATTACCAAGTTAAAACTTATTAGAAATGTTTTCTTGTCTTATGGAACACTCTCAGAAGAAACTCACAATCCAAGGTTTTACTGTATAAGCAAATGATTTAAAATTGGGAAGTTAAAAATCTGCATCTTTCACAGTATATGACCAATAAATAAAGCCTAAGCTTGATTAATCAATACATGGACTTCAAGGCACATTATTAAGCTATATGAAGTCAACAACCTAAGAACCTAAAAGCAAAATAGTTCAAAAAGTGCCTTCTGAGCATAGAGCTGCAGGGTACATAAGCAGGTTGGAGGACTGTCCCATTTCAGTATAACTTACATTGGATTCAAAATTATTCCTACAATATTCATTATTACTTTGATATAAGAGAATGAAAAATTGAAAACTTTGATTCTTTCACTTAGTAATATGAATTTAAGATTTGTCCATGTATTCTCATGGCTTGATAGATCATTTCTTTTTAACACTAAATAATATTCCATCACCTAGATGTACCACAGTTTATACATTTGCCCGTTGTAGGACAACTTGGTTGCCTCTAAGTTTTAGCAATTGTGAATAAAGCTGCTATAAACATCCATGTGCAGGTGTACATTAGTTTTCAACACCTTTGGGTAAATATTAGGGAGTGCAATTGCTGAAATGGTTAATTACTATATGATTCCACTCATAGCACAGTGAATTTTTAGGACCTGTGAAAAACTCTGCATGCTACTATAATGAGAGTTATGTGTCATTACACATTTGTCCAAATCCATAGAATGTACAACACTAAGAGTGAACCCTAATATAAACTATGGGCTTTGGAAGATTGCAATGTGTCAAAATAGGTTCATCAATTGTGACAAATGTACCACTGTGGCGGAGGATGTTCATTAAAGCCATACTTGTGAGGGCACAGAGAATATATCAGAAATCTTTGTATCTGCTTAATTTTTCTATAACCTAAAACTGCTCTAAAAAATTGTCTTTTCTTTAATTTGAGTATAGTTGACATACAATGTTACTTTAGTTTCAGGCGTACATAAAAATAAATTCTTTAAAAACCTCAGCTACATAAAGTTGTAAAGATTAAATATGTGTAAAATACCTTATCCTAACAAATGTTTAAATAATAACAACTATTATTGTACCTTTGTTAAACTCTAAGGAAAATAGAGATGAGTTAGGAAGATTGACACTAACAAGTAATTAAAATGTGGCAATAGTAAGAGCTGTAATATAGGCATATACAACATAGATCAGAAACACAAAATTGGGAGCCTTACAGAAAAGGTTACATATCAAAAGAGTTCCCAAGAGCATGAGAAAGAAACAGCAATCCAGAAGTAGGCATGACAGATACTAAGATAAAATAAAGAATGTAAAAGTCTTCCTATGTCTTAATGATAATTTAATACCAGCAAAAATTACGCTATTATATATCTATTTCATAGTAATGCTGAACCTCTATGGTATAGTTAAAATGCATAATTCTATATTTTATGAGACACAGATACACTTACATGTATATCCTCAAAAATAAAAAGCTTTGACTTCCGGGGAAGATGGCAGAGTAGGAGGATCCTAGGTTCACTGCATCTCATAGACACCTAGATAACACCCATATCAGTGTAAAAAAACTCAGAACATGACACAAAGACTGGGAAAAGAGACTCTCCAGAGCTAATAGTACAGAAGAGGCCACATCAAAGAGGGTAGGAAGGGTAGAGACACAGTCAGGAGCCAAATAGACCCCAAGACTGTCATACGAATGAAGGACACTGCAGGTGAGAAGAGGAAGAAAAGCAGACCCCATACCAGTTACCCCAGGCATGGAGGAACCCACACTGGGAAGATGAATCCCTGTAACATTTGGTTTGAAAACCAGAGGGCCTAACTTTGTGAGTTCTTACAATCAGTAGGGCTAAATACCTAGAAATTTAAAAATCAGCATTGGCTCTGGGAGAGCTGAAGGGCAATAGAAAACCGAGTCCCTGCCCCTAAAGAAACAACCCCAATGAGAAACAGAAGCAGCAGTTTGAAAACCACCTGGGGTGTATGGAAAGATCTATTTACTAATCTCAGTACATGTGCTTGAGGGGCAAGTATCTTTGGGAGACTTCTCCCAGACCAGAAGAGATAAATGGTACCATTTCCCTCCCCTGCCTCCCAACATAGATATATAGACACCTATTGGAACCAGCACAGCACCAACACTCTCCATCTAGCTTGCTACCCATGTGCCCTTCTGCAGAGCTCGCACTCCACCTGATACTCAGCAAGAGTGTTCCACCTCGCTTGTGAACATCTCATACCTCACCCAGGCATTGTCCCGCTAAACCCACTACCTCCAACCGGCCTTCACAGGAGTCAAGCCAAAGTGGCAGTCACAAGTTTGGCAGTGTTCAAGTAGCTCTGACAGAGGTCAGCACCACTCCAAAGTGACTCTGGCCTCTGGGAAAAGAAAATCACACACACCCATCCAATTGTGGCCTCAGCAGTGGGCTGAGGACAGAAATCTGGTCTGACTGCAGGTCCCATACAACAACGAAAGCTTTTCAGAGGAGAACACAAGGAAAGAACTCTATAATTTGGTGCTACCACAGCTGTGGCAAATTCCTGGTCTGGCCGAATACAAGCCAAAAGTGGTCCAAGACTGGCTCACCAACAAGACAGGAACCAAAAACTCTGGCCACAGCAGGCAAAGGAGCCATTGCAGATGACAGGACTGAAGGTAAATGTGGCTCAGTGACAACAGCAGGGTGCATGCAACACACATAGGAGACATTCCTGAAGCACCAGGTTTTGATGAACAGGGGACACTGCAGGTTATTATAGGACCTCTTCTTCATAAGGCCACTACTTTTCAGAGCAGAAGTCATAGCTGACTTTCCTAACACATACAAACAGACACAGATTGGCGGGGGGGTGGGGGGGGGGGGGGGGAAGGGAAGAGTCTCTTATGTTTGGCCCCTCCCTGTTTTTATATTATTTTTGCTTCCCTTCCCCTCTTTTCATCTGTTTTGTATCTTAAATTCCACATATGAGTGAAGTCATGATATTTGTCTTTCTCTGACTAATTTCACTTAGCATAATTCCCTCTAATTCCACCATGTTGTTTTGCAAATGGCTACATATTCTTTCCAAGTGCACATGGAAAATTCTCCAGAACAGATCACATGTTAGGTCACAAAACAAGTCTTAACTAATTAAAAAAGACTGCGTCTTTTCCAACTGCAATGCTATGAAAGTAGAAATCAAATAAGAAAAAATCTGGAAAGACCACAAATAAATGGAGTTTAAATATATGCTACTAAACAATGAATGAGTCAATGAAGAAATCAAAGATGAAATGAAAAAATACACAGAGACCAATGAAAATGAAAACACAACAAACCAAAATTTTCAGGATGCAGCAAAAACTGTTCTAAGAGGGAAGTTTATAGCAATGCAGGCTTACCTCAAGAAGCAAGAAACATCTTCAAAAACCACCTAAACTTAAACCTAGAGGAGTTGGAAAGAGAACAAATGAAACCCAAAAGCAGTAGAAGAAAGAAAATAATAAAGATAAGAATAGAAATAAATGAAATAGAATCTAAAAGAAACAACAGAACAGATCAATGAAACCAGGAGCTGGTTCTTTGAAAAGATCAACAAAATTGATAACACTTTAGCCAGATCATCAGTAAAGAGACAGAGAGAGAGAATGAGAGAGAGAGAGACATACAGAGAAAAAGAGAAAGAATGAGGACTCAAATAAAATTAGAAATGAAAGAGAATAAATCACAACCACACCACAGAAATATAAAGGATCATAAGGGAATACTATGAAAAATTATATGCCAACAAACTGGACAACCTAGGAGAAATGGATAAATTCCTAGAAACATAACCTCCCAAAAGTGAACCAGGAAAAAATAGAAATTTTGAACACACTGGTTATCAGCAATGAAATTTAATCAATAATCAAAAAATTCCCAAGAAGCAAAAGTCCATGACCAGATGGATTCACAGGTAAATTCTACCAAACATTTAAAGAAGAATTAAGACCTATGCTTATCAAACTATTCCAAAAAATAGAAGAGGAAGGAATACTTCCAAATTTATTCTATAAGGTCAGCATTACCATGATAAAACAAGATAAAGACACTACAAAAAACAAGAACTACAGGCCAATATCTCTGATGAACATAAGTGCAAAAATCATCAACAAAATATTAGCAAGCTGAATCCAACAACATACTTAAAAAATCATTCATCACAATCAAGTGGCATTTATTCCTGGGATACAAGGGTGGTTCAGTATTCACAAATCAAAGTGATACATCATATCAACAAGAGAAAGATGAAAACCACATGATCATTTCAATAGATGAAGAAAACGCATTTGACAAAGTACATCATCCATTCATAATAAAAACCCTTAAAGAAAGTAGTTTTACAAGGACATATCTTAACATAGTAAAGACCATATATAAAAAATCTACAGTTAATAGCATACTTAATGATGAAAACTGAGAGCTTTTCCCCAAAGGTCAGGAATAAGACAAGGATTTCCACTCTCACCAATTTTATTCAACATACTACTAGAAGTCCTAACCACAGCTATCAGACAACAAAAAGAAAGAAAGGGCATCCAAATTGGTCAGGAAGAAGTAAAACTCTCACCATTTGTAGTTGACATGATACTATATATAAAAAAAACCTAAAGGCTCCACCAGAAAAGTATTAGAACTGATAAATGAATTCAGTAAGGTCGCAGGATACATTTAGGATGTAATCCACTACTGGATACATACATACATACATACATACATACATACATACATACGTACATACATACATACGCAAACTTCACTTTGGCATTATAAGAAAGCCCAAATATCTTCTACCATCTTTCGCAAATCCACTTTCCCTACTGTTGTATGATTCTTATATATAAACAACCAAGACACTCACCCGTTTCTTCCAAAATACATCTCATATTTTTCCTACAAATAAAAATTTTCTTCGTCATTCTCCCACACATTTAGAGACTTCGTTTTATTTTCAATGAAGTCTACATATCCTTTTAATTCTGTTTTAATCTGTTTCCTACAAAATCTCCTCCATCCAAGATCTACATGATCTCAAAAAAAAATGTGTTCTTTTTAATTACTCAGTGGATAATCAGAGACTTGATCATTTGAACATATTGCTATTCAAATTGCTACTTTACCTTTGTATTTATAACTTACTATGCATTTAATAACACAGATTACATTTGTTTTTCATGGCTTCAATAACAAATCATTATAAACTTTACAGCTTAAAACAACACAAATTTATTATTTTATAGTCCTATTATTCAGAAGTATTACACAGGTCTCATAAGGCAAAAGTCAAAGTGTTACCAGGGCTGCATTCTCTTGTGTACAGTATAGAGAAGAACCTATTTCCTCATTCATTAAGTTGGTTGACAGAATTCATTTCCTCATGGTTGTGGGACTGAAATCCTTGCTATCTTTCAGGTGAAGCCCATTCTCCATTTCTAGAGGCCACCTACATTCCTTGACTCACCCTCCTTACTCCATCTTCAAGCCAGCCATGATGAGTTGAATCTCTCTCATGCTTCAAACTCTCCTTCTATCTCATCTCTCTGATCCAACCACAGAAGTTTTCTCCTTTTAAGTACAGATTTAATTAGATTGGGCCCACCCAAATAATTTGGGATAGCTCCCCATCTCAAATTTCATACTCTTAATCACATCTACAAAGTCCCTTTTGCAATGTAAGGTAATATATTCCTATGTTCCAGGAATTAGAGTTTTAATTTACTATAGTGAGGACATGGGTGTTATCATTCTATCACATAAAACATAGTATATTTATAGATGAGAGTATACCATAGACTCAAGCCATCCAGTAATCCATGGGTCTTATACTTTGTACAAAACCTATTACATCATACATTGTATACAGACTATACCGTAGAGTATACTATTCTCTACTATAGACTCTTTGAGGTCTATGTAGTTATTAACACAGAGTCAAGAACGTTGTGAACGTTAACATTTATCTATTATTTAGCATGTTATCATGAAAAAATACTTCATCATCTTTTTAGGTCAAATATTCCCCATTGTTTTTCTCATCGTCTCTGGCAAAAATACTATTGACATTAGAGAAAATGTAAATAGTCCTGTAATTGTTACAGCACTTGTCAATCTGATATTGTCACAACTCCTCTAACCCTCTATAGTTTGCCATTTAAAAATCACTTCTTGTTTTCTACTTTTTCTGCTTGGAGCAATATTTGCAGTCTCTTCTTCAGTTTCTTGTTCTAATAAAATTATTATCCTTGTCATTCATCCTCCTCATTACCCTTTAGAACTTACCCTTTATAAGAGATCTCAATTCCTTGTAGAAAAATCATACGGATTGCAAGGAGTTAAAAATGGAGTACCATTTGCTGTATCACTTTCATCAGAAATGCGAGAATAATGTTCCCAGCTGTGGCATCTGGCTCCTTGGCAATTTCATCAGACAGTGCCAGCCATTATTGTAGAGTTCTGGGCTTGTCACAAGGATTAAGCTGGTGTGCAGCTGTTTCTGCTATCTCAGTGCTATATAGTACAAGTTGTCTTTCAGTTTTTCCTCTGAGTAATTCCTGTTTTCTCTGTATTCATATTTTGCTTAAATACCTAGGAGATTTGTGTCTAGATAGTCTGCATTCCAATGCATGCCTTCAGAGATGGTATACAAGTACCATATTCACATTCAATAGAATTTCAATATGATTTCAACATAATTTCTTCTGCAGGTAAAAGTAAAATTTAAAGTTTTTAGTGCTTTTGTTCTAAGCATTTTTGTTTATGTGCAAGCACAGCTTTTTAATAATAGCAAGGAAATGAAATCTATAATCAGTGCATTCCTCTGTTAAATAACTTTTTTTAAATACACGAGTTACTTCTTTAAGTAACTTTTCTAATCTATTGTTACTGTCAGCACATAAAACAGAAAGTGTTTCTTAATAGAGAGTATTTGGTGAATGTTCTCTTTATCTTTTTCACGAATTCATTTGCTAACTATGGTTGTTAAATTGCTAACTAACCATCAGTGTCAAATGGATTGATCTAGAGTGCTCATTTTCAACTTAATTCTAATGTTCTCTGAGCAGCTTCATTCCTTTTTGACAGTATTATGGCTCAGAATAAGAAATACCATAGAATCACAGATTTTACAATTGTGATGGAACTTAGAAACTACATGGTACTTCCATTCATTTTACAGATGACAAAATGGAAAACCAGTAAAGTTAAAAGATATACCTAAAGTCATATAAATAATTTGTCACAAGACCAAGCCCAGAACTAGGTCCTTGGGTCCCAGTCCAGTGCACCTTCTGAAATCCTACAGTGCTCACCCTAGTACAAGTCTATAGTCCATGATTCTTGCTTCTACTCTTGTGTCTGAAACTGACCTTTTATCTGTGACCCACTCCCACCTCCAATCCTCTACCTCCCCAAGCCACCTTCTTTACCAAGACTTGCACTTCCTCTATCCTATTTCTGTCTCTTAGCCTTCAGTTCCCCTACCTGACTCTACGAGAACTCTACAGACAGACACACTGGAGAGTGCTCTCCTGTCATTGGGGAGCTGAAACAAGTAACAGATGTCCACCTACTAATAATGAGAAAAAAAGCACTTATAGGTCCCAGAAAGTTCAGAAATTATGATAAAATTTAGTGTTTTAGACCATTGCATCTTGAGACACAGGCTCTCTTAAAACAAAGAAAGGATGCAATATATATAGAATTTCTCATCCCTTTCTGCATCCCACACAGGAAAAGCTGTATATGAAAAACTTCTCACACTATTCTCCATTCCACCCTGATGATTCAAGTCCAGCCTTTACTCTGAATGCCAGCTTGATTCCTCTCTTTGAAACATTATTATCACCAATGCCTACGCAATGAGTTTGACTACATCTATACCTCACTCACTTTCCTACTCAGGATATAGCACCTATAACTTCTATTTCTTCAGCCTTGTTAATTGAAAGTTTTGCATTTGATTGGAAAGGTGATTAAATGTTTCATTAGGTAGCTGCACTCAAAGAAAAAGAACAAAAATATTTCTCTGAAAATTGGTCGCCACTGAAGAAATCAGAACAAACTTCATCAAAGTGTGGCACAGCCCCACAAATGGGATATACACACTGATAAACTTATTATGTTATGAAATTTCAGGGCAACGGTATTCATATTCTTCAATTCTCTCAGGCACTGAGTTGTAAGGTAAGGACTGTGCACTCCTGAAGGAGAGGAATGGTATTTCTTGAGATGACTGTAAACAAAGCAGCTAACAACCAAAAGGCAACCTGAGAGAGAATTCTGCTGAAGAAAATGAAGCAGTGTCCTTGCTACTGGAGAAAATATTTGTCTTTGCCTAAGAATGAAAAAAGAGAGGGCAAATACTGATAAAATCAGAATTCTCCAAAAATTAAGTGCAAGAAAAAATGTTTTCCTATTGAATCCTACTTGTTTCCTATTATACATAATCTGATATATTAAGGAAATTAAAAAGAAAATAATGCATCTGAGTAAACAAAATTATGTTAATGAGTAAAAATAGTCAACATATATTAAGGTTTCATCACATGGCACTTGACAAAAGTTAACCAAACCTTACACCACCCTTGCTTGCAAAGTGTTTATGATCTAAAATAATAGCACCAAAGGCATAAACTTTAAAAAGTCTAATTTTTGTAAGGGAGATTTTTTTGTAATAGTTTTGTTAGTTTACTATTTGGGAATATTTTCAAGTCACAATACAGTGCTATTGAATGCCCTTAGGGAAAGAGAGTGTAAAGGAGAGGACAATTGGGAATAACAAGTTATACACCGATAAGATTCCAAAAAAAGAAAAGGACAGAAAGTCAATCATGATACTGTATCTTTCTTAGAGTTAAGGCCTAACAAAATAAGGCAAATACATTCAAGAATGCAGGCCTTGAGGCCAATTCAAAACTTTCTCCCTCCTGAACCTGTATCATACTCTTAGAACTGAGGCTAAAATGTGAGGCCAGTATAAAATCCCCATGTGTCCCACGAGGCATAAACCAGAAGAGGTCTAACAGCCCAAACTGGTCCATATATTCTCAGACTCCCAAATATCTCACAAATATGGACTCCTTCTGGGCCAGATCTGCTCTCTGTAATTTAAACCAAAATCAGTCTAATTTTCTGGAGGCCAAGGACAGAGCAATTTTTACCTTACAATAAGGTTTCTCTATAAATTTCTACAGAGGGACTTGTTTTATCCATATTTTAGTATCAAGAAAGAATAAAAGACAATGGAATTTTGTAGCCTGAATATAAACATATACTTAATTGCTTTTTATTAAATCAAACTTTACTAGGATTTTAAAAATTATGATGAACCTCTCGTTCCAGTCAATACATCTCCATCTATCAGGCAGCACTAAACTGTGATGATCAGATAACTGGGCCCTCACCTGTCAGCATACAGGCTGCATTTCATAAAAGTCTACTTTTATATGAAAACAAATAAGAACACAATGTTAGGAAGGCTGACCTAGAAATTGTTAAATAAATGCAAGAAACCTAAAACTGAAAAGAAAATGGAAAAAAATGGAAACTCCTCTACTGAAAAGGACAAAATTTAAGCCAAGATATATCAATGTCCTCTTTTTTCTTCCTGTATAAAGTATTAAAGAAAATAAAATACCACTTTTGCTTTGTTACTTGTGGCTGAAGAATGAACTTTTTTCAAGAATGACCTTTTAACAAATATACAAGCCACCCTTAGGTTTTTATTTTCTTTCTAGCAAATCCAATCCTTTTTTTTTCCTTTTTACAAATGCAAAGTATTTAAATTGTACATTGTAATGATTTGATACATACATACATGTAAAAGAATTCCCACTATTTGGTTGATTAACATCCTCTACCTCACATATTTTATCTTTTATTTTTGTGAAACAGAATTTAAGTTGTATTCTTTAAGCAAATTTCAATTATACAACACAGTGTTAACTGCATTTTACATTAAATCTTCAGACCTTATTCATTTTATAGCTGAATATTACCAATATCTTTACCAACCTCTCTCTTTTACCCACTCACCCCCACTCTCGGGCAGCCACTTTTCTACTCTGTTTCTACTGAACACTGTTTTTCAGATTCCACATATAATTGATACCATGCAGTATGGTCCATTCATGTTGTTGCAAATGGCAGGATTTCCTTCTTTGTCATGGCTAAATAATATTCCTGTGTGTGTGTGTGTGTGTGTGTGTGTGTGTGTGTGTGTGTATCACATCTTCTTTATCCATTCATCTACTGATGGACACTTAGGTTGTTTTTATAGTTTGGCTACTGTGAATAATGCTACAATGAACATGGAGTGCAGAATTCCTTCAAAATCCCCTTTTCATTTCCTTTAGATATATCCCCAGAAGTAAGACTGCTGAATAATATAGTAGTTCTAGTTTTAATTTTTTGAGAAACCTCCATACTCTTTTCCATAATGGATGCACCAATTTCCGTTGCCCCTGATGGTACACACAAGGCTTTCCTCTCCATATCCTCATAACACTTGTTGTCTCTCGTCTTTTTGATGATAGCTGTTCTAACAGGTATGAGGTGATTATCTCATTGTGGTTTTGATTTGCATTTCTCTGATGAGTAGTAATATTGCATATCTTTTCATGTACCAGTTAGCCATTTGTACAACTTCTTTGGAAAAGTGTCTATTCAGATCCTCTGTCCATTTTTTAACTGGATTGTTTCTGTTTGTTTGTTTGTTTGTTTGTTTTGGGTGTGTGTGTGTGTTACGGAATTATAGCAGTTCTCTATATATTTTGGATATTAACCCCTTATGAGACAAATGATTTGTAAATATCTTCTGCTATTCAGTTAGGGTGCCTTTTCATTTCATCTGTTTCCTTTGCTGTGCAGAAGGTTTCTAGTTTGATGTAGTCCCATTTGTTTATATTTGTTTTTGTTGCTTTGCTTTTAAGGTCACTCCAAAAAAAATCACCACCAAGATCAATATCAATGAGCTTACTACTCAAGTTTTCTTCTAGGAATTTTAAGGTTTCAGGTCTTACACTAAAGTCTTTAATCCATTTGGAGTTGTGTTTTGTGCAAGGTGTTAGGTAGTGGTCTGGTTTTATTCTTTTGTGTGTGGTTGTCCAGTTTTCCCAACATTCTTTTTTGAAGAGACTATCCCTTCCCTATTGTATTTGTTTGGTTCTTTTGTTATAAATTAATTAGGTTTACTTACGGGCATTCTATTCTGTTCTATTGATCTGTATGTCTGTTTTTATGCAGATACTAGCTGATTTAACTACTATAGCTTTGTAGTAGACTTTGAAATCAGGAAGCATGATGCCTCCAGCTTTGTTTTTTCTTAAGATTGCTTTGGCTACTTGGGGTCTTTTGTGGTTCCATACAAATTTTAGAATTGTTTATTTTATTTCTTGAAAAATGCTGTTGAAAGTTCTAAAGGGATTGCACTGAATCTGTAAACTTCTTTGGGTAGAATGGACATTTTAACAACGGAATTCTTCCAATCCATGGGTATGAAATGTTTCCATTTTTTGACTCTTCTTCCATTTCTTTTGACAACGTCTTATAGTTTTAAGTGTAGAGGTCTTCTATCTCTTTGGTTAAATTTATTCCTAAATATTTTATTCTTTTTGATGTAATTATAAATGAGTTTTTATTAATTTCTCTTTCTGCTGCTTCATTATTGGTGTATAGAAATTCAACTGACCTTGGTACATTAATTTTGTATCCTGCAACTTTACTGAATTTATTAGTTCTAACAGTGTTTTGGCAGAGTTTGTAGGGTTTTCTATATATAATACCGTATCATCTGCAGATAGAACATTTTCACTTCTTTCTTTCCAATTTGGATGTCTTTTATTCTTTTTCTTGCCTAATTGTTCTGGCTAGGACTTCCAGTTCTATGTTGAGTAACAGTGGTGAGAGTGGGCATTTGTGTCTTATAAATCCAATCCTTCTTAAACTGAATATCCATCCCACTTTAACTCATCTGATAGGCCTACTCCCTGAATATGAAATACTCTCAGAATATGAAAATACACACAGTATTTGAGTAATGGACAGTCTAGACAGCAACTAACAACAGATCCTCTGAGTAACACAAACAAATGCTTATGAGACCAAAACAGAAATATACCATAACTTCTAGTGGGTCCTAGGGAGTTATGTACATTCTCTACTTAGTGTTTTTCAAGAGTCACAACACTACAAAAATACCTCCTTGCAATATGAACTTCATAAAATGAATTATTTTTGGGCTAAAAGTCAAAGCCATTTGCTTAGGTTGAGCAAAACTATTTCATGAGCCAAGAGACAGTTTGTCCAACCATTTTCAGAAGCACATTTAAATGCTCTAATGTCCCTATGGATTTTTTTCCCCTCCAGTGAACTAGATCCAAGTTAATGGGAACCATTAAATCTACTTTAGTCAAATCTCTTAACTGAGTTTCTTAAAGCTGTTTCTTTTTCAGATGTCTTTTGAGATTTTTTTTTGTTCCACCAGAGTCACTTTGAATTAAAACCTTTGCTGCCCTATGAATGTGTGATAAACCAAAAACACTTAACAATATTTAGAGATTAAATGGATATGATCTGTGGGCTGACCATGTACAGCATTGTATGAAAATACAGCTTGATGCAATGTCTAATCTGCTGTGACATTCAAGTTTTAAGTGATGCTCAAGGAGATGGAAGGATTGGCTCTACATATATCCCAATGTACACTGGTCTTCTGTCTGTTAACTTGCTAATGAACCATGATTGAGTAAAGTAATGAAGAGTTTACAGAGAGCCCCAGGAAACCAATTTCCAATTTTGCAACCAGCAGGCTTTAACTTCACTGCAGCCTTTGCTAATTCTGTCTAGAAGTGGACTTGGATACTAAATGCCATCTCTGCCTTGTGATTCAGGCAGACTTTTCTAATCCCCATATACTTGCTCATTAATGATTGTTTCTTCATTAGATTCATTTTATTTCTCTCATTGATTATTATAAATAGGTTGAGTAGTTAAAAATTATTACACTGAAATATGAAATTTTAACCACTTTGAAATTTAGAAACACTGAAAAGAACTGATCTCCTGTCTGGTCTATGTAAGGCAGGAAAACAAATGTAAGAGAATTATCTCAAATTAATTTATGACAAAATTAAGCAAAAACTGTAAAACAATTATGTAGTGTTTGTTTCTATTTTTAAAGGAGATTATTTTAAATTTCTTTTAACGTGTACCAATTCACTCATTATAATTTTTTACTTGTAGTAAGCAACAATCTAATATGTTAAAAAATACATTTTATGAGGTTAGAGTGGGAGAGAGACAAAGCACAAGAGACTCTTAAAAACTGAGGACAAACTGAGGGTTGATGGGGGGGGTGGGAGTGAGGAAAGGGTAGGTGATGGGCATTGAAGAGGGCATCTTTTGGGATGAGCACTGGGTGTTGTATGGAAACCAATTTGACAATAAATTTCATATATTAAAAAAATACATTTTATATATTCATCAAGTCTTCTGATAAATATGCATAAAAATTTGTACAAATCGGAGCTGCTGACAGGCAAAATTGTGTAACTGACAGTAATGCCTTCACACAGTGACACAGACAGGAGTACCTGGCCATGATTTCAGATAAAGTGGATATGCTTATAGGTCACTGACTAGTATTAATCTATTTAAGAATCATTTGGTTCCATATAAATATTGGTAAATGTGAGCACATCTCTCTTTAATTCCAAGGACACTGTCCCATTTTTTTTCTTTTGGTTAGTAGAGAAACACCAAAGTACAATTTATTTCTACACACACTCCTCAAAATCGACTATGCTCTTATTTAAAGTAGAGTGGGAGAAAACCCTTTTAGATCTGACTTTAATGACTCAAAGAAGGAAGTATTCTCAAGATAAAGAAAAAACAGGACACGTTAATGCTGGTGTGGTAAAGATGTAAGTCAGTATTCATCGATAATCACCAGGCAGGTGAATGAGGCAGGTTTCCTTCCGACAAGACTAAAAATCTTTTAACTGGAAGACACAGTAAAGAATAGGAATAATTTCTCCCTTTATTCTCACTTCCATTATCTCCTGCCTTTAAAAGTACCTGTAAATGATCGCTCATCATCAAGAGCTCCTTCTGGTTAAATATATCAGAGAAATTGGAGTCTGTCAATAGCTTTTCAAGATGTGAGCTATGCTACTCAGTTACAAAAAAAAAAAAAAGAAAGAAAGAAAGAAAGAAAGAAAAAAAAAGAACGAGGCTCTTTTTTCTTTCTATTTTAAAGATGTAGAAGGTAAAATGCATCATCCAGATGAAAATGACTCTAGACATTCTAGATATAACATTGTTATCTCTGAGATCCTTTTCCACTTGTTCCAGCTGAGTGAAGACTGCAGACCTCTTGAGGATAAAAATCTAAATGCTTCAATGGCACTAAAAGATCCAGACGTTCATCAGCATTAGCAAAGCTGGACATTTCTTTTGCATTTTCCTTGTTTGGGTACAGATGCCTATTTTAAATTATAATATACAAGAAGGCAAGGAATGTAAATCTAAAACCTATATAGTTTCAATAACCTTTCTCAAATTTTAAATTCTTTTTTGCTTTCACAGTTCCATGCTTGTCCAGAGTCTAGCCTAATAAATGCTGACACTCTTGGCTCAGTTTAATTAACAATGAGCAAGCTTTGTGAAAACACAGTGGGAGCACTGAAGCAGGGCCATGTAGTGCTCCAAGCATGCTACTGCCAATCAAGGATCTGAGTCCAGCTTTCAAAGAAGCCCTGGGTAAAGATATTCTGGCAAAGTCCCTGCTGGCATGACATTTTCATTGAAAGTGCTTTTCATTTGCTCTGTAGTAATACCTGCCTACATATTTTATAATAATTCCAACATTTTAAATTTAGGAGCCTCTCTAGAGTTTACAAATGCTTTCATGCATTATCTCACACAATTTGCCTATTTTTGACATAAGGAGAAATTAAGGCTCAGGAAAGAAAATGAGATTAATCAAAACTATAAAGCCATAAAGAGTCAAAGCCTAGATTTGAACTCAAGTTTCCTAGCTCTAAGCCTACATCTCCTCATCATTAACAAGAACTGCCTAGAAAGTTCAAGCACAGGTACACATGATTGTGACCATGTACATGAAGGTGGTAGCCACAGGGCACACTTAAACTTTGGCAGCTCTAGCCATGGTTTTATCATCTTACACAAAACTTAAGCAGCACAAAGAAATGTTATAATAAGTTTTTACTGAATGAACTAAAGTATATGAATACAGCAAACTGTCTTGATATTATATAACATTCTTTCTCACATCATGCAACATGAGACTCCAAATAGATGTCAATGAAAACATTTCTATTCTTAACTGTTCTCTAACTTGCCCACATATAACCATAAATGCATTGTGTACAACTTAGTTTTCCTAAAGGAGGCTGACTTGGTGCTAACAATCAATACTGCTTATTACAAAACATTATTGCAGTCAAAAAAAATAAAAGAATGATCTCTAAATGAAAAGTGACCCCAAAATAGAACAATATACTAAGAGTGATGATGTTAATTCAGCGATATTTCCTGCTGAGGACAAATTCAACCCCCAATAAGAATGCCATAGCTTTTTCCATCAATTCCATAAGACTCTATCTCCATCTCTCATTCCACAAAACATGGATAAGTAAGGAAGAGATATTGATCTAGTTCAGTAATAAAAATGGCAGTGGAATCAGGGGGATTCTTACACTGTTACTAGCAACAACAACATGCACACTGTGTGGCTGGTGCTCTTTTAGAATTTCTTGCATGAAGACAAGCAAAGAGATTTGAATTCAAAACATGTGGTGTTCAAAACACATTTAACAAGCATTGACAAGCACATTCCCTATGCCAGCCAGGAGGGGAGAATGAAGATTCATGAAGAATGACTATAATCACCTGAAGACACTATCTTATATGATTTCCAAAGTTAAGCTTAGTTGTGTTCATGGCAAAATAGGGAGTGAAAGAAATATATGGTGAATGAAAACATGATCCTTTGTCCTGTCTTTCTGCAACACTGATACAGAAGTTCAGTGTCAGGTTGAAATAGTGGCATCTTGAGTTATAGCCCTCCTCCACACATCCATGGAATGTATATGCTTAGGGCAAGTATTAAAAGTCTTTTCACTTTTAATTAATTTGGTGCTCAATTAAAGCACCAAAAATACAAGTTCTTGCAAGAGGTCACATGATGATTCAGTCATGGAGAGGGAATACAGCCATGGTTTCTTACTTAACTCTGAGTGAAGAATTACTTTAAAAAATTATTATGCTAATACAGGATTAGGAAAATCATTTCAATCAATGCTCTCAGATATTTGCATATAAAATATGTTTAACTCATCGGTAAAATTAACAGAAATTACTTTTAAAATGTATCCTATGGTAAGCGAAAGGTCAAGTAACTGAGAGGTACAGTGCATTTCTATGTAAACACAAAATATTATAAGAAAATGAAGTTTGTAATAGCAAGTTGACACAACCATTTGGCCCACTAAAATTGAACAAAAATACAAATATTCATGATTTTAGGCTTTCATTTTTTTCATATGATGGTTTATTTTTTATGTAATTTTTAAAAGAGCATGTTTTGTACACAAATCCTCTGCTACTAATTGAAAATGTATTTTGAAGGAAATGCATCAGTGAAACACTTTATTCATTTTCAGTAACACATTCAATGACATTTGTAGAAATAGTTCTCCATTATCTACATTGTATTACTTGGTAAATTTAGCAGAAAGAAGGGGACAGAAAAATATGAAAACACGAAATGTGAAAATAATGAAACTTTAATGTAGCACAAAAACTGTGACAGATGTAAAGCCACAAAGAGTCATTAAATTCTTCCCAGTCCATCTCTTTTTATCTCCCTCATCCCTTCACTATCAATTATTCTTAATGTTTTTCCTTTTTGCTGCTAAACTTGTAGGAGCAATAATAACTTAAGCAACTTGCTTGTTATCTCTCCACCTAAACCAATCTCTGGCACTATAAGTATAACCCCAAACTCACATGGCATGGGATTTCTCTAGGTGAAGAAAATTACAGTAATTCTATCAGAGATGTTTTTAGTCATTATAGGAGCTATAGTGTTTATTGTTACATTCATCACAAAAAAAGGGCTAATGTATTTTGCTATAGTTAGGTAACTGACTCATCATAAATTTGTCTATTGTTTCTCAGACTCACAACATATTGCAGTAAGAGCTGTATTGGTCTTTTTAGCATGGATCAATGCATATGAAAAGAGCCTTAAGCTATACTCATTTGTCACTGTCAACTATAGATAGCCACCTAAACACACTTAAAATAAAATTATACTAGAATCATCTGATGCTATCAGCTTTATTCAAAGTAATAAGAACTATTGGGTCTTTAGGGCCCAATTTTAAATTGTGATAGCTGACAGAGGTGGTCATTCACCTACAGTAATACTTAAAGCCATTACTTAGAATATAAAGAAGCAAATATCTTCCAGTGGAGGCCTATTTTCTTTGGAAGATTCTCCATGCCAATATCCTGCATTATAAGATCTCAAATATGACTCCTAATCCTACAAAATCACAAGAAAAATCCAGGCAGGGGCAGTAAAGATGGGTTATTGGTGGGTGCATGCTACTAAATAATAGTAATATCCAAGCATTTTAACCTCTCTTGTGGGCTTGGGCCGGAAAATGGGCAGAGCTAGGTAGAAGATGAACATCTAGAAGGAGTAAGGGATGTAGATAAGGAGTATGATTTTGTTTTGTACATCTCACTAGTTGCAAAATGTACTTCCTGGAAGAGTTAAGCTTGGCACCTCTGAATTTTAGCATCACCTCAGGAAGCAGAACAGCAGAGTAGCTGAGAACATTTGTCTTGGAACTGATCTCAGTTCTGACATACATCTACTATGACTTTAGGAGAATTACTAAATTTTCTCTGATAATACGTACAGTGGATGGAGAAAGAGTGTAAATCAGAGGCAAAAATTCCTGACTGTAAAAATTACTCTTGGAAATCCCTGGGTAGTTTTCGATTCATGGTTTATAAATTATTCCTCAAAGATGCTGAAGAAGCATTCCTGGCCTAGGAAGTAATCATGTTTTACTTTTTGTCAATGGATAAGAATTCCTAAAATTACACACGCTTTTCATATCTTATGCTGCTGATGATTTTCAATGCTTTAACAAGGTGTATATATTCAGACTTGTACAATTTCATAGGAAAAGAATTCCACCACCATGACCATCACTTTTTTCCCTACACAAGGCCACAGATTGGAATTACCTCCTTAGTAGAGTAGAGGTCCTTTGGTTGCAAATAACAAAAGCTCACACAAACTACTTCAACAAAGTAAAAATTTTTATAAGGACACAAGAAAATCTTATGAAACTCCTTGATAAGTGGTTCTCATGAGGGTCTGGAACTAGCAACTGAAAAGTATTAGAAAACAAAATTACTTCTCTTTGATTTATAGGGACGTCATGAACTTGAGCTTGCTTCTCTCTGCATAACCTGTCCACTGTTTCTCTCTCTCTGAAAAATATCTCTTTTTAAGGATGTTATAGACCAGTGCTTCCCCAAAATGAAACACTCAGCCAATGAAGCCTGCAACTGGCTACTGGCTCAGAAACTCAAATAATTGGAAAGAGAATCTTATTAGCGGAACCTTGATTCAGAGGGTGGGGATCATGTGATAAAAAATGGCTGTTAAGTGTTCAATCACATAGAGGAGGAAGATTTTTCAAAGAAAAAATTGTGGGTGAGGCATGTGGCCCCTATAACTATACAATGGTTCTTTCAATATACCATCAATAGCAGATACTTGTATATGAAATACATAGGAATACTTAGAAGAACTTCTCTAGGATTCATTAGCAAAGAGAAGGTAAACCAGATGATCACAAGGGGCACACTGTGAGGTTCTTACAAATTAAGGGATTAAGATTTAGCTTTGAGATTCTTTTAAAAATAATAAACCAAGGGCAATTAAACTTTATCTATATGTAGAATATCAGAGCATCAGAGAAAAAAATACATTTTAAATTACTTAAATGACTTCTTGAGAAACTACTGAGGTGCTGTTCAAATATGGCTTGATTTTTGTTTTTGCTTATGTAACCTGGTATGCTTCTTTGCTAATGACAATATTGGCTTTAAAACCCAAAGCAGTCAGAAATAATAGTCTTTTGGAAAACAAAATATGAATCTTTAAAATCCCAAATGTATAATAATAAGTTGCCTATCGTGCCTACAGAAAAATATTTCATTTTGATAAATAGTCACAAAAATGTAAAATTGCATTTTTTGGGGGATTTATGACAACAGTTTTTTACCCTGAAAATGGGCTCCTGAATGTCTAGAAATTACATTTTCATACAAATTGCACTTTTCAAAAAAATTACATGGTTTCTCCCATTTGAACGAATCAAGGAAATACTAGGATATTCTATTTAATGTATGCATTAGTTTTATTCCCTCTAGTCACTAGCTTTTGCTGAATTTGCCTAAACAGTTAATATTTTCCCAGGAATAAACTATATCTGAATATAAGAAAAGGTCATACAATATGCCATTAACACTTCTCCATCCATGGCTATCGTAGTGGGGAGAATACTGAAAAATGTTTTAATAGGGCGGATAATCTTTCATTTAAGTTTATAATAATGCTTTAGTGGTGAATTTCAAAATAATGTTTTCCCTAAAATTGTCTATCTCTGAGATCCTGTGTTAGTTTTGTAGAACATTCACTATATTTGTATATTTGGCATAATACTCTACAAAAATTTTTCATTCTTTTGTTTCTGTCTGTGATGAAAACTAAATAAAGATCATAAATAATCTGAAAAGCCTCCTAATAAGAGCAGTTGCTACAACTTTTTATTTATTATGTGCCACTCACCGTACCAAGTCCTTTATATTTATGAGATCATTTCTTCCCCTCAATAATTGTATGACATAAATAGTATTATTACCCCCTTTTTATTATTTTAATTTTTTAATAATTTTTAATGTTTTATTTTTTATTTTTTTAATACAGGAAATTTATTGTCAAATTGGTTTCCATACAACACCCAGTGCTCATCCCAAAAGATGCCCTCTTCAATGCCCATCACCTACCCCCCTCCCTCCCACCCCCCATCAACCCTCAGTTTGTTCTCAGTTTTTAAGAGTCTCTTATGCTTTGGCTCTCTCCCACTCTAACCTCTTTTTTTTTTCTTCCCCTCCCCCATGGGTTTCTGTTAAGTTTCTCAGGATCCACATAAGAGTGAAACCATATGGTATCTGTCTTTCTCTGTATGACTTATTTCACTTAGCATCACACTCTCCAGTTCCATCCACATTGCTACAAAGGGCCATATTTCATTCTTTCTCATTGCCGCATAGTACTCCATTGTGTATATAAACCACAATTTCTTTATCCATTCATCAGTTGATGGACATTTAGGCTTTTTCCACAATTTGGCTATTGTTGAGAGTGCTACTATAAACATTGAGGTACAAGTGCCCCTATGCATCAGTATTCCTGTATCCCTTGGGTAATTTCCTAGCAGTGCTACTGCTGGGTCATAGGGTAGGTCTATTTTTAATTTTTTGAGGAACCTCCACACTGTTTTCCAGAGTGGCTGCACCAGTTTGCATTCCCACCAACAGTGCAAGAGGGTTCCCGTTTCTCCACATCCTCTCCAGCATCTATAGTCTCCTGATTTGTTCATTTTGGCCACTCTGACTGGTGTGAGGTGATATCTGAGTGTGGTTTTGATTTGTATTTCCCTGATGAGGAGCGATGTTGAGCATCTTTTCATGTGCCTGTTGGCCATCTGGATGTCTTCTTTAGAGAAGTGTCTATTTGTTTTTTCCACCAATTTCTTCACTGGATTATTTGTTTTTTGGGTGTGGAGTTTGGTCAGCTCTTTATAGATTTTGGATACTAGCCCTTTGTCCGATATGTCATTTGCAAATATCTTTTCCCATTCCGTTGGTTACCTTTTACTTTTGTTGATTGTTTCCTTTACTGTGCAGAAGCTTTTTATCTTCATGAGGTCCCATTAGTTCATTTTTGCTTTTAATTCCCTTGCCTTTCGGGATGTGTCAAGTAGGAAATTGCTGTGGCTGAGGTCAGAGAGGTCTTTTCCTGCTTTCTCCTCTAAGGTTTTGATGGTTTCCTGTCTCACATTCAGGTCCTTTATCCATTTTGAGTTTATTTTTGTGAATGGTGTAAGAAAGTGGTCTAGTTTAAGTCTTCTGCATGTTGCTATCCAGTTCTCCCAGCACCATTTGTTAAAGAGACTGTCTTTTTTCCATTGGATATTCTTTCCTGCTTTGTCAAAGATGAGTTAGCCATACTTTTGTGGGTCTATTTCTGGGGTTTCTATTCTATTCCATTGGTCTATGTGTCTGTTTTTGTGCCAATACCATGCTGTCTTGATGATTACAGCTTTGTAGTAGAGGCTAAAGTCTGGAATTGTGATGCCTCCTGCTTTGGTCTTCTTCAAAATTACTTTGGCTATTCAGGGCCTTTTGTGGTTCCATATGAATTTTAGGATTGCTTCTTCTAGCTTCGAGAAGAATGCTGGTGCAATTTTGATTGGGATTGCAATGAATGTGTAGTTAGCTTTGGGAAGTATTGACATTTTAACAATATTTATTCTTCCAACCCATGAGCACAGAATGTTTTTCCATTTCTTTGTATCTTCTTCAATTTCCTTCATAAGCTTTCTGTAGTTTCGAGCATACAGATCTTGTACATCTTTGGTTAGATTTATTCCTAGGTATTTTATGCTTCTTGGTGCAATTGTGAATGGGATCAGTTTCTTTATTTGTCTTTCTGTTGCTTCATTATTAGTGTATAAGAATGCAACTGATTTCTGTACATTGATTTTGTATCCTGCGACTTTGCTGAATTCATGTATCAGTTCTAGCAGACTTTTGGTGGAGTCTATTGGATTTTCCATGTATAATATCATGTCATCTGCAAAAAGTGAAAACTTCATCTTTGCCAATTTTGATGGCTTTGATTTCCTTTTGTTGTCTGATAGCTGACGCTAGCACTTCCAACACTATGTTAAACAACAGCAATGAGTGTGGACATCCCTGTCGTGTTCCTGATCTCAGGGGGAACCCTGAGTTTTTCCCCATTGAGGATGATATTAGCTGTAGGCTTCTCATAAATGGCTTTTATGATGTTTCAGTATGTTCCTTCTATCCAGACTTTCTCGAGGGTTTTTATTAAGAAGGATGCTGAATTTTGTCAAATGCTTTTTCTGCATCGATTGATAGGATCATATGGTTTTTATCTTTTCTTTTATTAATGTGATGTATCACTTTGATTGATTTGCGAATGTTGAACCAGCCCTGCATCCCAGGAATGAATCCCACTTGATCATGGTGAATAATTCTTTTTATATGCTGTTGAATTTGATTTGCTAGCATCTTATTGACAATTTTTGCATCCATAATCATCAGGGATATTGGCCTGTAGTTCTCTTTTTTTACTGGGTCTCTGGTTCAGGAATCAAAGTAATACTGGCTTCATAGAATGAGTCTGGAAGTTTTCCTTCCCTTTCTACTTTTTGGAATAGCTTGAGAAGGATAGGTATTATCTCTGCTTTAAATGTCTGGTAGAATTCCCCAGGGAAGCCATCTGGTCCTGGACTCTTATTTGTTGGGAGATTTTTGATAACTGATTCAATTTCTTTGCTGGTTATGTGTCTGTTCAAGCTTTCTATTTCCTCCTGATTGAGTTTTGGAAGCGTGTGGGTGTTTAGGAATTTGTCCATTTCTTCCAGGTTGTCCAGTTTGTTGGCATATAAGTTTTCATAGTATTCCCTGATAATTGCTTGTATTTCTGAGGGATTGGTTGTAATAATTCCATTTTCATTCATGATTTTATCTGTTTGGGCCATCTCCCTTTTCTTTTTGAGAAGCATGGCTAGATGTTTATCAATTTTGTTTATTTTTTTCAAAAACCAACTCTTGGTTTCATTGATCTGCTCTACAGTTTTTTTAGATTCTATATTGTTTATTTCTGCTCTGATCTTTATTATTTCTCTTCTTCTGCTGGGTTTGGGTGTCTTTGTTGCTCTGCTTCTATTTCCTTTAGGTGTGCTGTTAGATTTTGTATTTGGGATTTTTCTTGTTTCTTGAGATAGGCCTGGATTGCAATGTATTTTCCTCTCAGGACTACCTTCACTGCATCCCAAAGCGTTTGGATTGTTGTATTTTCATTTTCGGTTGTTTCCATATATTTTTTAATTTCTTCTCTAATTGCCTGGTTGACCCATTCATGCTTTAGTAGGGTGTTTTTTAACCTCCATGCTTTTGGAGGTTTTCCAGACTTTTTCCTGTGGTTGATTTCAAGCTTCATAGCATTGTGGTCCGAAAGTATGCATGGTATGATCTCAATTCTTGTATATTTAGGAAGGGCTGTTTTGTGACCCAGTATGTGATCTATCTTGGAGAATGTTCCATGTGCACTTGAGAAGAAAGTATATTCTGTTGCTTTGGGATGCAGAGGTCTAAATATATCTGTCAAGTCCATCTGATCCAATGTATCATTCAGGGCCCTTGTTTCCTTATTGATATTGTGTCTAGATGATCTATCCATTGTTGTAAGTGGGGTATTAAAGTCCCCTGCAATTACCACATTCTTGTCAATAAGGTTGCTTGTGTTTGTGAGTAATTGTTTTATATATTTTGGAGCTCCCGTATTCGGTGCATAGACATTTATAATTGTTAGTTCTTCTTGATGGATAGACCCTATAATTATTATATAACGCCCTTCTTCATCTCTTGTTACAACCTTTTATTTAAAGTCTAGTTTGTCTGATATAAGTATGGCTACTCCAGCTTTCTTTTGACTTCAAGTAGCATGATAAATAGTTCTCTATCCCCTCATTTCAATCTGAAAGTGTCTTCAGGTCTAAAATGAGTCTCTTGTAGACAGCAAATAGATGGGTCTTGTTTTTTTATCCATTTTAATACCCTATGTGTTTTGGTTGGCGCATTTAGTCCATATTCATTCAGTGTTATTATAGAAAGATATGGGTTTAGAGTCATTGTGATATCTGTAGGTTTCATGCTTGTAGCGATGTCTCTGGTACTCTGTCTCACAGGATCCCCCTTAGGATCTCTTGTAGGGCTGGCTTAGTGGTGACAAATTCCTTCACTTTTTGCTTGTTTGGGAAGACCTTTATCTCTCCTTCTATTCTAAATGACAGATTTGCTGGATAGAGGATTCTCAGCTGCATATTTTTTCTGTTCATCACATGGAAGATTTTCTGTCATTCCTTTCTGGCCTGCCAAGGTTTAGTAGAGAGATCTCTCACTAGTCTTATCAGTCTCCCTTTATATGTTAGAGCGAGCACATTTATCCCTAGCTGCTTTCAGAATTTTCTCTTTATCCCTGTATTTTGCCGGTTTCACTATAATACGTCGTGCAGAAGATCAATTCAAGTTACGTCTGAAGGGAGTTCTCTGTGCCTCTTGGATTTCAATGCCTTTTTCCTTTCCCAGATCAGGGAAGTTCTCAGCTATGATTTCTTCAAGTACACCTTCAGCACCTTTCCCTCTCTCTTCCTCCTCTGGAATACCAATTATGCGTACATTATTTCTCTTTAGTGTGTCACTTAGTTCTCTAATTTTCCCCTCATACTACTGGATTTTTTTATCTCTCTTTTTCTCAGCTTCTTCCTTTTCCATAATTTTATCTTTTAGTTCACCTATTCTCTCCTCTGCCTCTTCAATCCGAGCTGTGGTCGTTTCCATTTTATTTTGCGGCTCATTAATAGCATTTTTAGCTCCTCCTCGCTGTTCCTCAGTCCCTTGATCTCAGTAGCAATAGATTCTCTGCTGTCCTTTATACTGTTTTCAAGCCAAGCGATTAAGTTTATGACTATTATTCTAAATTCAGTTTCTGTTATATTGTTCAAATCGTTTTTGATCAGTTTGTTAGCTGTTGTTATTTCCTGGAGGTTTTTTTGAGGGGAATTCTTCCGTTTTGTCATTTTGGATAGTCACTGGAGTGGTGTGGAACTGCAGGGTACTTCCTCTGTGCTGTCTTGAATAACTCATGTTGGTGGGTGGGGCCACAGACCTGATATCTGCCCCCAGCCCACTGCTGGGGCCACAGTCAGACTGGTGTTACCTTCTCTTCCCCTCTCCTAGGGGCAGGATTCACTGTGGGGTGGTGTGGCCCGTCTGGACTACTTGCACACTGCCAGGCTTGTGGTGCTGGGGATCTGGTGTATTAGCTGGGGTAGATCAGCAAGGTGCACAGGCGTGGGAGGGGCAGGCTCAGCTCACTTTTCCTTTGGAGATCCATTTCAGGAGGGGCCCTGCGGCACCGGGAGGGAGTCAGACGCACTGGAGGGACGGATCCACAGAAGCACAGCCTTGGGTGTTTGTGCAGTGTAAGCAAGTTCCCTGATAGGAACTGGTTCCCTTTGGGATTTTGACTGGGAGATGGGCGAGGGAGATGGCGCTGGCGAGCGTCTTTGTTTCCCTCCAAGCTGCACCCTGTTGTCTGGGGCTTAAAAACTCCCTCCCGTTGTCCTCCAGCCCTCCTGTTCTCCAAGCAGATCTGTTAACTTATAACCTTCCAGATGTTTAAGTCACACTTGCTGTCCAAACACATTCCGTCTGGCCCCTCCATTTTTGCAAGCCAGACTCGGGGGCTCTGCTTTGCCGGTGGGCTGCCCCTCCGTCCCGGCTCCCTCCCACCAGTCCGTGTAGCATGCACCACCTCTCCGCCCTTCCTACCCTCTTCCATGGACCTCTTGTCTACGCTTGGCTCCGGAGACTCCGTTCTGCTAGTCTTCTGGCAATTTTCTGGGTTATTTAGGCAGGTGTGGGTGGAATCTAAGTGATCTGCAGGACGCGGTGAGCCCAGCATCCTTCTACGCCATCTTCCCCTTTCTCCCCCCACCCCCTTTTTAGAGATAAAAAAATACACGCCTAGACAAGTTAAGTACTTTGACCAAGGTCTCATGGCAAATAACTGGTAGAGCCAGGATCTCACCCATATGTGTAGGACTCTAAAACATGTATATTAATCTACGACATTACAATTTTGTGGGTCCTACAAATGGGTTTTAGTAAGAGGAATAATTATTCTTGAATAACTGGACCCCAGAAATAATGCCCTGGGTATTATTTGCCAGGTTATCTCCTTTCTCAACAAGGTTAGAGGAATTCCACTGTGAACCACAGAATTTGTACTGGGTCTGAGGCAAAGTGGCTCTTTAATCAATAAAAATCTGTGTCATCAGATTACCCTTTCACTTCAGGTTATGCTTTTTTTGGGGGGTGGTTCTTATTTTATTTTTTTTATTTGATCATTTTCCTAATTTAAATACAAGTTAGTTAACATAACGTAATAATGGTTTCAGGACTTTAGGACTAGAATTTAGTGATTCATCACTTATATATAACACCCGGCGCTCATCCCAACAAGTGCCCTCCTTAATGCCCTTCACCCATTTAACCCATCCCCCCACCTATCAGCCCTCCAAAAACCCTCAGTTTGTTCTCTGTATTTAAAAGTCTCTTATGGTTTGCCTCTCTCTGTGTTTTTATCTTATTTTCCCTTCCCTTCCCTTATGTTTATCTGCTCACCAAATGGTGCTGGGAAAACTGGACAGCAACACACAGAAGAATGAAAATAGACCAGTTTCTTACACCATACACAAAAATAAATGATCAAAGACCTAACACTAAGGCTAAGACCCAAGATTAGGATGAAACACCTAAATGTAAGACAGGAAACCATCAGGGGCACCTGGATGGCTCAGTAGGTTAAGTGTCCAACTTCGGTTCAGGTCATGATCTCACAGTTCGCAGTTGGAGCCCCGCCTCAGGCTCTGTGCTGACAGCTCAGAGCCTGGAGCCTGCTTCGGATTCTGTCTCTCCCTCACTCTCTGCCCCTCCCCGACTCATGCTCTCTCCTTCTCTTTGTCTCTCTCTCAAGAATTAATAAATGTTAAAAAATTTTAAAACAAAAAGATAGGAAACCATCAAAATCCTAGAGAAGAATACAGGAAGCAACCTCTTTGACCTCATCAGAGCAACTTCTTACTAGATATGTCTCTGGAGGCAAGGGAAATAAAAGCAAAAATCAACTATTGGAACCTCAATAAGACAAAAAAGCTTCTCTGCACAGTGAATAAAACAATTAACAAAGATAAAAGGCAACTGACATAATGGGAGAAGATATTTGCAAATGACATACTGGATAAAGGAGTTATTATCCAAAATTTATAAAGAACTTATCAAGCTCAACACCCAAAAAACAAATATTCCAGTGAAGAAATGGGCAGAAGACATGAACAGAGACTTTTCCAAAGAAGACATCCAGATGGCTAACAGACACATGAAAAGATGCTCAAAATCACTCATGAATAGGGAAATACAAGTCAAAACCACAATGAAATACCACCTCACACCTGTCAGAATGGCTAAAATGAATAACTCAGGAAACAACAGATGTTAACGAGGATGTTGAGAAAGGGGAATACTTTTGCACTGTTGGTGGGAATGCAAACTGGTGCAGCTGCTCTGGAAAACCATATGGAGATTCCTCAAAAGATTGAAAATAGAGTTACCCTAAAACCCAGCAATTGCACTACTTGGTATTTATCCAGAGTATACAAAAATGCTAATTCAAAGGGGCTCATGCACTCCAATGTTTATAGCAGCACTATCAACAATAGCTAAATTATGGAAAGAGCCCACATGACTGTCGACTGATAAATGGATAAAGAAGATGTGGTGTGTGTGTGTGTGTGTGTGTGTGTGTGTGTATAATGGAATATTACTTGGTGATCAAAGAATGAAATCTTGCCATTTACAAGGATGTGGATGGAACTAGAATGTATTATGCTAGGTGAAATAAAGCAGTCAGAGAAAGACAAGTATCATATGATTTCACTCATATGTGGAATTTAAGAAACAAAGGTTGTGTTTTTAATCTTTTATTCTAGAACCTAAAATCTACTTCTCCAGGTAAATAAACTTAGGCTCTGTATCTGATCTCTGAAAATATTTTTTTAAAAAAAGAAAAATACTAGTCTCCTGTAGAAGCCAATTAATGCAGGCCCTTGCTGTGCTGCTGCAATAGATTTGGCCTTCATTGAGAGGGGATACACTAGGGCTTTTGACTGAGACACCCAGACCTCATTAAGCCCAACTCATGAAATCAACTGAGAACATTTTCAAAGTCTCAATGCCTCAACTTTATTTTAACTCATAATATTTTAAATACTTTTGGTGTAAATTTGAGAGAATTTACAGCAGAAATATTTACTTCGCATTATTGTGGCTATTACTTCAACTCCTGGATGGACATCAAGCACTTGCAATTTAGAATGTCTCTTTGTAATTCCTGGATTTCTTTTTCTAAAGCCTGACATATTTAGAATATCTTCATTTTAATAGAATATTTGAGTCTTAATGAAGCAGTTAGAATGACCTCTTCTTATAAGCTCAGACAAAATATTCACACCATATTGTCAAGTGACCTAGTTATCATCTTCTTATCCTTCAAAGACTAATTTCCTGCCAATTTGGATTAAATTTCTATTGCATAATTACCAAGAACCTCAGGAATCTCAATACCCTTTGCAGTCTTAATCAGACCTTTAATTTTGCTTAATAACTTTCTGGTCCACAAGGATTAAAATATGGGATGTCTGCCCTATATCCCTAGAACTCCTCTAACTTCTTTCCCTAATGCACAAATGAATGATTTGTTATATTTAGAACATTTTGATCTCTGTATTTTCATGATGCTATAAAAATTCAAGTTTTTCAAATTGAGTGTGTGAATCAGTGATAAACAACAAATATCATAGCTTCTTTAAATTTTTCTCCTACACCAAGCCATAGTTGAATTTATTCATTCATAAATCTTTTTACTGTTCTTTAAGCAAATATATAGTGATCCAAGCACAATGCTGAAAAACAGAAAATGAAAAAATCAAAGAATATGGAAGAAGAGAATGACTCATTTTCATCTCTATTTTTACAGTAGTCTTCTCACATCCATTCTTACTTTCCTATAAACTCATCTCTACACAGTATAGTATCCTTTTTAAAACATAAACCTGATCACATATACTTTTGCTTAGAGTATCCAATAACTTCCTATAATTTTCTGGCAAGATTAAATCTCTAACATGCCTAAAACACATCATCTGATTCTGACCTATCCTACCAATAGTACTGCACACAACATGACTTCCTATTTCAACTTCATTGGTCTTACTTAAATCCCTTCAACATGCCATACTCCCCCTTACCATAGGACATATGCACATGTGCTTCTGCATAGAGTGTTCTCTCCTCATCCCCACCATCCCATGCTGCTAATTTCCCATTCATTCCTCAATACCCATAAAAAATATTGCTAGTTGGTAGAAACCTTCTTTGAGTGCCTCCCTTCAACTAGGTTGAGTAACTAGTTACATGCTCTAACTTTTCCTAGAATAGGTCTTTTATCATTCAAAATTGTAATTTGCATTTTTATGATTATTTGATTTAGTCACTCCCCCCACCCAATATAATGAAAGCCCCAAGAAGACACAAAGCAAGTCTGTTTTTCTCGTTTTTATCACTGTGACCTACCAAAGGTGACTTGTTTTTCACAGTCAGCATGTTGAGTATTTCTTGCCACTCCTTTCTGGCCTGCCAAGTTTCTGTAGACAGATCTGCTGTGAACCTAATCTGTCTTACCTTGTAAGTTAAGGACTTTTTCCCTTTTTCAGGATTCTTTCCTTATCTGTTTATTTTGTGATTTAACTATGATATGTCTTGGGGATGGCTAGTTTTTGTTGAAGTTGATGGGAGTTCTCTGTGCTTCTTGGATTTTGATGTCTCTGTATCTTTCCCCAAATTAGGGGAGTTTTTAGCTATAATTTGGTTACATAAACCTTCTTCCCCTTTTTCTCTTCATCTTCTGGGACTCCTATGATATGAATGTCATTATGTTTTAATAAGTCACTGAGTTCTCTAAATCTGCCTTCATGATCCATGACTTGTGATTCCCTCTTCTTTTCAGCTTCATTATTTTCCATGATTTTATTTTCTATATCCCTAATTGGCTCCTCTGTCTCCTCCATCCTTGTTTTCATGGCCTCCATTTCAGTTTCCATCTTGGTTATAGCATTTTTAAATTCAGTCTGACTGGATTTTAGTTCTTTTATCTCTGCAGAAAGGGATTCTGTTGTGTCTTCTATGCTTTTTTTCAAGTCTAGCTAGTATCCTTATAATCACTGTTTTAAATTCTGGTTCAGACATCTTACTTATATCTGTATTGATTAAATCTTTGGCTGTCATTTCTTCTTGTTCTTTCTTTTGAGGTGAATTCCTCTGTCTTGTCATTTTGGAGGAAGAACAAAATAATAATAATAGTAGTAGTAGTAATAATAATAATAATAATAAAATGAAATAAAAATTAAAAATAAAAAAAAAAATCAGGGGCACCTGGGTGGCTCAGTTGGTTAAGCATCCAACTTTAGCTCAGGTCTTAAGCTCACAGTTCATGAGTTCAAGCCCTGCGTCAGACTCTGTGCTGACAGCTCAGAGACTGGATCCTGCTTCGAATTCTGTGACTCCCTCTCTTTCTGTCCCTCCCCTGCTCATGCACTCTCTCTCTCAAAAATAAATAGACATTAAAAAAATTTTGTTTTTAAAATAAATAAAAATCAAAAAAAGGATTATAGGTGTGTTTTGGTCTACTTGTTAAGAGAAGCTTGACTGAATAAAGGGAAAAGAAGAAAAAAATTAAAAACTAAAAATAAATTAATAAAATAAAAAGTTTTGCTTTTTCTGTAGCCAAGAAACAAAACAACAACAAAAATTAGAAGTGAAAGAAAACAAACAAACAAAAAAAAACCCTAAATGAAGCTAGAGTCAGTTTCTCCTAGAACTGAAACTTTGCACCACTCTGTGATCAGTAGACTAAGTGAGTGGAAGGGATTCGTGCTGCTCCTCTGTGGGAAGGGCTTGCTGCTGTGATTTTCAAGCCAACTTGCCCTGGTGGAGACATGCCTGGAGGGCCCAGGTAGGGGGGCTTGGTGTAACAGCTCTATTCTCCACTTGGTGGCACTTTTTAGTTCACTGAGGCCAATCAGTGTTGAGCTAATGGTGAAAATGGCTTCACCCTGCCCTGTAGTCTCAGGAGTTTGAAGTTTGCACACTCACAGATGTATGATCAGTCACCCCTCCTGTGTCTCCCACTTCTGTCAGCTCCCCACCTTCCCCAAGTCTCAGCTGTCTACCTTCCAGGTACCACCTCCCTCCAGAGTTTTATCTCAGGTGGGGCTGTGTTTCAAAGCCTCACACTTCAGAAATCCCTGAAGCTTAGACCCATACTGATCCTCTGGGTTAGGGTCTTAACTCAGTGTGGCTGGTGCCAATTTGTCCTAGAAAGTGGTTGCGTGACCAGCTGGTGGCAGTGGATCAGAGTATGGTAAATCTCAATACACAGCTAGTGCCAGGGTTGCTGCCCTTAGCCAGCATCTTTGTCCTGAATGGATGGAACCTGGTGGCTTGATGGTGTCCAGCGGGTCTTCTCCTTGGCAGAGTCTGTGTTGGATCTACCAAATGCACTCCATGCAGGGGAACCACTTCTCCCTGTGTGACCCAGGGAGTCCTCAGACCATGCTGGTCACTCCCTGGGGTTCTACCCTGCATCCTTGCTGGAGCACTGCCAGCCAATGAGCTCTGAAACTTCGGATTCTGTATTCCACTATTTATACAAAATTGGTATTGAAATCTTCTCCTTTTTCTCTGTCAGTGGTTTTAGACAACAGTTTTCTTGTGCAGTCCCCTGCACATGTGTTCACTCTTTTTCTCTAGCTGATTTCAGGGGGTAGTGCTTTCTTGTGCAAACCATACATACTGCTCAATCTTTGTCTCTTTCTCCTCTCTGTGAAAACAGCTCCCTTTCCTCTGTGGCACTGTGGCTCTTCTCCCTCAGTTCACCTCTCTGCACTGTGTACCTGCTGCATTCTCTCCCTCAAATTATGCAGATTGTTCTGTTAATCCTCAGATCAATTTCGCAGGTGTTCAAAATGGTTTGATGTTGGTCTAGCTATTTTCGAGGGATGAGACAAACCCAGGGTCCTCTTACTGTTCTGCCATCTTAACTCCTCCCTGCATGTTTCATTTCTAATTGTGTTTTGATACTCTGGTTCATAAGCTAAGTTGTTCCCATATTTGCCACTTTAAATTCTCTATATTCTTAGAGAAAAATATTGCTAATTCCTGAAAACAATTGTTAGTAATTTATATCATGTTATTTATGTATTAAATATTAAATATCCTGGTAACACTTAAGTGACAGGCTGAATAATGGATTCCCAAAAGACATCTGCATTTTAATCCTTAGAACCTGTGTTATATGACAAAAAAAGGGGGGGGGGGTCTGAAAATGTGAACAAGTTAAAGATCTTGAGATGGGGAAATTATCTTGGATTATTAGAGTGGGTCATAAATGCAATAATTATATTCTTATGAGAAAGAAGCAAAGGGAGATTTTACTAAACACAGAAGAGAAGGCAGTGGGACCAAAGAGGTAGAGATGGGAATGATGCAGCCACAAACCAAGGAATGCCACCAGCTACCAGAAATTGGATTCCAAGGTAAGATATAGACTCTCCCCTGGAGCCTCATGAGGAAGTACAGCCCTAATTTGACCACATGAAACTCATCTCAGATTTCTGCCCTTCAGTAATATGAGGGAATAAATTTATGTTGTTTTAAATCACAAATTTGTGTTGATTTTTATAGCAACCACAGGAAGCTACTGCAACTTATTAAAGTTGTACTATAATTCCCCATGAGGCAAGAATCACCCAGTTGCATTTAGGCCACCAGTTTTTTAAATACAAAGGAAAGCATCCTCTCTTTTAGGCAATGAGTCAACTTCCTCAGAAACCTAGGTCAGGACACCTAAGAAATCTTTGTATGTTTATTCATACTTTTGTATTAAGTTTCATTAAACAACAGTAACAATTATTTGACAGGTCAAACCATCCTTTCAAGAAAGTATTTATATACTATGATTTAAAGCAAACTATTTCCCAAATTGTCTGATAGTTTATTGTAATACAGCATGCTCATTCATCAGAGTACCTGAGAAACCATGACTATAAAAAACATAAAGGGATTTTAAGTTTTCCACAAACATTTCATAAACAGATATTAGGACCAAAAAGGCCAATTAAAGATAAGGCCCCTGCTCTCACATTAACAGAAGTGAATGGGAAACAATAGGCCTGTGAGGCACTAGCCCTACTGAGGTAAATGGCAGCTGTGGGGAGACATAATGAAAGGCTTGAACACTCTTCACAGACTGATGCTGCTGGTGTTGTGTTACATATGTCTTGTACTTGATATATGTATGACTTAATGACTTGAAATTCAATCCTATTCCTATCTTCAGGATGGAAGTGATGATCCATAGTCTTGAAAATCATTGTCACTAAAAGTTAGATCAATCAGAATAAATAAAACCTACATTGAAAGGCATCTTCCCTGGAGCCACAGTTGCAAAGGGGAATCAGCAAATTGGTATCACCTCATTCACTGATTTTTACAAGACAAATAGGCCTTGTCTTCTTTAAAGTGCCTACTATAAAGCTTGTTCCATTTAATTTCAAAGTAATGGTTTACTAAGAACAACTAAGTTGATCCAGAAACCAATCTGTGACATCAAAATATCTTACCAACTAAGGTATCCTGGTTGCTTCCAGGACTGGAAGCTGTAATATCACATCCTTCTCTTCATTATTTTCACTTTGACAGCCTATTGTTCAAAGTAATACTTACCACAGATCTGTCCACAGAAACTTGGCAGGCCAGAAAGAAATGGTAGAAAATACTCAACATGCTGAATGGGAAAAATATGCAGCTAAGAACACCGTATCCAGCAAGGCTTTCATTCAAAATAGAAGGAGAGATAAAGAGTTTCCCAGACAAATAAAAATTAAAGGAGTTTGTGACCACTAAACCAGACCTACAAGAAATTTGAATGGGGGGAAAAAAAGACCAAAAGCAACAAAGAGTAGAAAAAACCAGAGAGCATCACCAGAAACACCAACTCTACAGGTAACAAAATGGCACTAAATTCATGTCTTTCAATAATCACTCTGAAGGTAAATGGACTAAATGCTCCACTCAAAACACACAGGGTATCAGAATACATTAAAAAACAAGATCCATCTATGCTGCCTACAAGAGACTCATTAGACCTAAAGACACTTGCAAACTGAAAGTGAGAAGATAGAGAACCATCTATCATGCTAATGGACATCAAAGAAAGCCAGAATAGCCATACTTTTACCATACAAACTAGATTTTAAAACAAAGACTGTAACAAGAGGTGAAGAAAGGCATTATATCATAATTAAGGGGTCTATCCACACAGAAGATCTAACCATTGTAAATATTTATGCTCCCAACCCATAAATCATTTAACAAAAAACATAAAGAAACTTATTGATAATAATACAATAATGATAGTAGGGACTTTAACACTCCACAACCAATGGACAGATCATTTAAGCAGAAAATCAACAAGGAAATAATAGCTTTGAATGACACATTGGGCCAGATGGATAGACTTAACAGATATATTCATAACATTTCATTCTAAAGCAGCAGAGCAGACATTCTTTTCAAGTGCACATGGAATATTCTCCAGAATAAATCACACACTGGTTCACAAATCAGCTCTCAGCTAGTACAAAAAGATCAACATCATACCATGCATATTTTCAGATCACAATGCTATGAAACTTGAGGTCAACCACAAAACAAAATTTGGAAAGCCCTCAAATACATGGAGATGAGAGAATATCCTACTAAAGAATGAATGGCTTAACCAAGAAATTAAAAAGCAAATTAAAAAAAAATACATGGAAGCCAATGAAAATGAAAACATGACATTCCAAAGCCTTTGGAATACAGCAACGGCAATCCTAAGAGGGAAATACACTGCAATCCAGGCCTATCTCAAGAAGAAAGAAAGGTCTCAAATACACAACCTTGTACCTAAAGGAGCAAGAAAAATAACAGCAAGTAAAGCCTAAAGCCAGCAGAATAAGGAAAATAATAAGGATTAGAGCAGAAATAAACTAGACAGAAACAAAACAAACAAACAAAAACCCAGTAGAACAGATCAAGTGCAACTAAGAGCTGGTCCTTTGAAAGAATAAACAAAATTGATAACTCCCTACGCAGACTTATCAACAAGAAAAGAGAAAGGATCCATATAGATAAAATCACGAATGAAAGAGGAGAGATCACATCCAACATCACAGAAGTACAAACAATTATAACAGAATACTATGAAAAATTATATGCCATCAAACTGAGCAATATGGAAGAAATGGACAAATTCTTAGAAACACACAAACCACCAAAACTGAAACAGGAAGAAATAGAAAATTTGAACAGACCCATAACGAGCAAAGGAAGTGAATCAGTAATCAAAAATCTCCCAACAAATAAGAGGCCTGGGCTGGATGGCTTCCCAGAGGAATTCTACCAGACATTTAAAGAAGAGCTAATACCTATTCTTCTCAAACTGTTAAAAAAATAGAAATGGAAGGAAAGCTTCCAAACTCATTCTATGAACCAGCATTACCTTGATTCCAAAACCAGACAAAGACCCCACTAAAATGGAGAATTACAGGACACTATTCCTGATGAAACTATATGTAAAAACTCTCAACAAGGTATTAGCAAATCAAATTCAACAGTACACTGAAAGAATTATTCACATGATTGAGTGGGATTTATTCCTGGGATGCAGGGCTGGTTCAATATTTGCAAATCAATCAACATGATACAACATATTCACAAAAGAAAGGATAGGAACCATATGATCTTGTCAATAGATGCAGAAAAAGCATCTGACAAAATAACAGCATCCATTCTTTATCAAAACCCTCAACAAAGTAGGGATAGAGGGAACATACCTCAATATCATAAAGGTCATATGCAAAAGATCCACAGCTAATACCATCATCAATGGGGAAAAAAACAGAGGCTTTCCTTATGGTCAGGAACAAGACAAGACATGTCTGCTCTCGCCATTACAATTTAACATAGTACTGGAAATCTCAGCCTCAGCAGTCAGACAACAAAAAGAAAATAAAAGGCACCCAAATTGTCAAGGAAGAAGTCATACTTTCACTGTTTGCCCATGATATGATACCCTATCTAGAAAACCCAAAGACCCCCACCAAAAAATTTGTAGGACTAATACATGAATTCAGCAAAGTCACGGGACATAAAGTCAATGTGCAGAAATCTGTTGCATTTCAATACACCCATAATGAAGCAGCAGAAACAGAAATCAAGGAATTGATCTCACTTGCAATCACACCAAAGACAATAAGATAACTAGGAATAAACCTAACTAAAGAGGTGAAGGTCTGTACTCTGAAAACTACAGAACACTTATGAAAGAAATTGAGGAGAACACAAAGAAATGGAAAATCATTCCATGCTCATGGATTCAAAGAACAAATATTATTAAAATGTTGATACTACCCAAAACAATCTACACATTTAATGCAATCCCTATCGAAATACTGCCAACATTTTTTCACAGAGCTAGAACAAAAAATCCTAGAATTTGTATCGAACCACAACAGACTCTGGATAGCCGAAGCAATCCTAAAAAAGTAAAACAAAACTGGAGGCATCATGATTCAGGATTTCAAGCTGTATTACAAAGCTGTAGTCATCAAGATAATCTGGTACTGGCACGAACACAGACACATAGATCAATGGAACAGGATAGAAACCAGAAATGGACTCACAATTATAGCGTCAACTAATCTTTGACAAAGCAGGAAAGAATATCCAATGGAAAAATACAGTCTCTTCAATAAATGGTGTTGGGAAAACTGGATGCAACATGCAGAAGAATGAAACTGGATCACTTATACACAAAAATAAATTCATAATGGATGAAAGACCTAAATGTGGGGCAGGAAACCATCAAAATTCTAGAGGAGAACACAGGAAGCAACCTCTTTGACCTCAACTGGAGCAGCTTTACGAGACACATCACCGAAGGCAAGGGGGAATATAAAGCAAACCTGAACTATTTGGACTTCATCAAGATAAAAAACTTCTGCACAGTGAAGGAAACAATCAACAAAAGTAAAAGGCAGCCTACAGTATGGGAGAAGATATTTGCAAATGACATATCAGATAAAAGGTTAGTATCCAAAATCCATAAAGAGCTTATCAAACTCAACACCCAGAACACAAGCAACCCAGTTAAGAAATGGGCAGAATATATGAATAAATATTTTTCCAAAGAAGGTATCCAGATGGCTAACAGACACATGAAAAGATGGTCAACATCACTCAACATCAGGGAAATACAAATCAAAACCACCTCACGCCTATCAAAATGGCTAAAATCAACAACACAGTGAACAACAGGTGTTGGCGAGGATGCAGAGAAAGGAGAACACTCTCACACTGTTGGTGGGAATGCAAACCGGTACAGTCACTCTGGATAACAGTATGGAGGTTCCCCAAAAATCTAAAAATAGAACTACCCTATCATCCAGCAATTGCACTATTAGGTATTTACCCAAAGGATAAAAATACAGATTCAAAAGGGTACATGTATCCCAATGTTTATAAGCAGAACTATCAACAATAGCCAAATTATGGAGAGAGCCTAAATGTCCATCAACTGGTGAATGGATAAAGAAGATGTGATAGATACACACACACACACACACACACACACACACACACACGTGGAATATACATATATATACATATATATATACAAATAATGGAATATTACTTGGCTCATCAAAAGAATGAAATCTTGCCATTTGAAATGATGTGGATGGAGCTAGAATATATTATGCTAAGCAAAATAAATCAGTTGGAGAAAGACATATACCATATGATTTCATTCATATGTGAAATTTAAGAAACAAAACAGATGAACATATGGGAAGCAGGGAGGAAGAGGAGAAAAGGAAACAAACCACAAGAGACTCAACAATAAAGAATAAACTGACGGTTGACAGAGGGAGGTGGGTGGGAGATGGGCTATATAGGTGATGGCTATTCTGAAAGGCACTTGTGATGAGCACTGGGTGTTGTACATAAGTGATGAATCACTAAATTCTACTCCTGAAAACAATATTGCACTGTATGTTAACTAAAATTTAAATTAAAAACACAAAGTAATGCTTACCATGAAGCATCTTTTCCAAATTCCTACCATAGCTAACACATTCCTCAACTCAACAGACAAGGCAGTGACTATTAAGGTAACTGATATCCAATACCTACTTTTCACCAGTGGAAGTAAGTTCAAAAAAGGCTTAGAAAGGCAAGGACAATGTATGTCTGGGAGAGTTGAAACCCTAATACCCAACATAGTTCTTCCTTGTATATAATTACTTCAGATCAAACACAGTATAATTAACAGCAAAATCACTTCTTGGTCCCTTTTGCTTCCCCCTCCAAATAGCTGCATCTAGTTATTCTGATAGATGACTCATCAACTGTTTCATTTTTTTTCTCCTTCTTGCTAAAGTGATAGCAAGAACCAGTGGAAATTACAACTTGAATTACTTACAAGCTATCAGCAGGAAAAAATATCCTTCAAAGCAGCTGAAAACTCTTCTTCAAAGTTTATTAGCACTAGGGCAAGGACATTTTACTGGTTGCCTATTCATCCAAATATTCAACTTGTTTCAAAAGGCAATAATAAAACAATTCTTGAACATGAGAAATGTTTCCAAGGAGAAATACCATAGCTGACTATTAATCTTACTTATCAAGAACATAAAACACATGAGAATTTATTTATACACCTATTACTAGCATCTCTGTGTTATAGTTTATATTCAGGTTTAGGCCTAACAAGGAAATTATTTTAAATTTAATTGTTATAGATACAATGGCTGTGGAACTGCAAAATCTAGTTTGGCTATTTCATTAGTAGGTTAAAGGCTTCATTCACATACTCTTGTCCAATGAAGGTCCTCCTCTGTGACAAAAGACCATCCTTCTTCGAGTGAACTGTTTCAAGTAAGACACAAGTGGTATGAAGAAGAAAAATACCTACCCCAACAATCAGGTTAGTAGAAAGAATGGAATCTGGAGCCCTGTGAAGTGATATATGTCAGTAGCATTTTAGCACTTGTAAACATGGCCAGCATCACAGTTATAATGATAATTCTAGTTACCATTTATTTTGTTTAAAATGTATCAGGGCCTAGTGGATCCAAAGCATCAAAGATAAACACACCTTTGAATATAAACTACTAATAATTGAAGTCTGGAGCACTGATGACAGACCAGGGAAGGTGGATCTTCCTACTGATTGAAGAGTTCTGGCTGTGGCAAAGTCAAGGGAAATTGAAACTCCTTAATTAGAGCTGGTATTAGAGACAGATAACAACAAAAGAAAACTACAAAACGAACTGAGGTGATGGTTAACAATTAAACTGGCTGAGGGCACCTGAGTGGCTCAGTCAGTGAAGCATCATTTCAGCTCAGGTCACGATCCCATAGTTTTTGGGTTCGAGCCCAGAATCAGACTCTGTGCTGATGGTATAGAGCCTGCTTGGGATTCTCTCTCTCCCTCTCTCTTTGCACCTCCCCTGCTTGTACTCTGTCTCTCTCAAAATAAATAAATGAATATTTTAAAAAAATAATTAAACTGCCTGAGAGAAGGTTCTAGCTAAGGGAATACCCATTTACAGCAGTTCTGTCTCTGTGTCAAACATTACTTGTATAAGAAGCAGTTGTACAGTGTTGTGAAAGCAGGTCTTGGGGAAATTGTTAAAACAGAAGAATCAGGACAGCTATTTTGGTTCAGATACTTATGGCTTATATAACAGTGAAGAGATCTCTGTAAACCAAAAGACCAGGTATATAAAAGCTCTTATGGTCTGCGGCCAAGATCAGCTTCACCACACCCCACCCCCCTACCCATACATACATATTTTGCAGCAGAATAAGAAGCCTGGACAGAGGCTCAAATACTAACAAAAGGGAAGAATGACAGAAGATATGTTTGCATTAGAAAGAAAGCCTATTAAAAGTTCTGCTTCATTCATTGTCTTTTACTTCTCATGACCACACTATGAGATTATTATAATGCTCATTTTACAAAGTAAAAACCACAAATGATGTGCCCAAGATCACCTACGCAATGATCTACTACTAGGCTCTGAATCTAGGTCTAGGCTACTGCATGTGACTCCTCAGCAAGGACACACTATGATTAAGCCTGCCATATTTTTTGACATCACTGCCATATTTAGTTTACACAGTTAATGGTAAATGGGTTTCACAAAACCTATTTCTGGGTTAGAATAGCTCTAACCTGTCTCTGTCCTAGAATAGCTGAATGCTGGCATAGGATTTCTCACTCTTAATTTGCTAAGAAGATTTAAATTTAAAATATCAAGACCCTATTATCAATTATCAGGCTGAAAATTAAAAGAATTGTATTGCTGAGAATTTTTTACTTTCACGTGATAACTCAATACAGCTTACGCCTAAACAGAATATCTGCAGGGTACAAAGACAAGGAGTGGATCTGGCTTCATGCAGTGGCTCCAGGGACCGAAATTCCATTCAGATGTTCTATCTTCCTCTATAAGTTTCATCTCTGCTTCTCTTGGGACCAGCTGTCACCAGGGGACCAAGAAGTATGACTGAAGGCAGCTCTAAGCTAACATCTTACTGCTATTGATAAGGGAAATTTAAAAATAAAACTAAAAGTTATTTCTCATGTTTGCAAAGTTCCCAGGCAAGAATGATATGATTTGGATGTTATCACTACCTCTTGGATAGTATAATTACTTGTGGGACATGAGGATGCACTGTGATTGGCGTAAGTTGATTAACTGTAGCCAGGAGTAGAGTCTATAACCTGAACAGAACAGCAGCATATTCATGACCACCTGGGAAGTTACCATGAGCAAGGCAACCAAAATAAGTTGGGTCTACCACAAAGACATTTAATAATAGCATTATTTTGGAAATGCATACCAGATATGCTAATGGGGGTTCAGAGACCAGGGCTCAGTAAATAAATATGGATGTATTTGGAAGAAGAGCAAGTATGATGACTTTTAAAAAATAAATAACTCAAAAGTAGTCCATGAAAGAACTGGTTGGAGGATGTCTTTTTTTTTTTTTAATATTTTTTAAAGTTTATTTATTTATTTTAAGAGAGAACATAAGCAGGGTAGGATCAGAGAGAGAATCCCAAGCAGGCTCCACACCATCAGCACAGAGCCTGTGAGATCACGAGCAGAGCCAAAATCAAGAGCTGATGCCTAACCGACTAAGCCACTCAGGTGCTCCTGGAGGATGTCTCTTGTAAAGCTACTTTGGTGAAAATAAAAGATGAGTGTATTTGTGAGAGTATTTGAGACACTTTGCATTTGAAAGTCAGAAGAAAAGAATTGCTGGACAAGTGAAAATCCAGCCTGTGTGTTTGTCTCCACTTTCATATCTTAACAATAATAGGATCAAGAAAATAACTGAAACACAAAACACATCTGCACAACGTCATCAAATTAAGAATCCACTGGTAGTAAGTTCTCTGAAAGGTCAAGTAATTCACTGGAACCAATAAATCCAGAAAACAGCTATCATACACCAGATTGTGAAAAGAGTAAGAAAATACTGTAGCAAATAGCCGTCGAAAATGTTTGCAATAATACCTAAGGGGATATTAAACAACTATATTTTGAAGTTAAGTGAAATCATAAAGGAAAATTATTAAGCTTGAATATAATTAATAGCCATCATTATTCCACAAACTGTGCTAAATGCTGTCCATATACTTTCTTACTTAATCCTCAAAATTACCTTCTGAGGTTGATGCTGTTATTATTCCCCACTTTAGAGGCAATATTTAGAGGGGCTTCAGACTACAACGAGGCTACTCTGTTCAAGGTCACACTGTAAGTAAGGGGCACAGCCAGGAATTGAAACTAGGCTGCCTAAGTCTATACTTTCAACACTATCCTACAGAGAAGTATAATTAATTAAAAATTTAAGGAGACAGTAGGGGCACCTGGGAGGCTCAGTCAGTTAAGCAACTGACTTTGTCTCAGGTCATGATCTCATGGCTTGTGGGTTCAAGCCCCATGTCAGGCTCTGTGCTGACAGCTCAGAGCCTGGAGCCAGCTTCAGATTCTGTCTCCCTCTCTCTCTGCTCCTCCCCTGCTCATGCTGTCTCTGTCTCTCAAAATAAATAAACATTAATTTTTTTTTAATTTAAGGATTTAATAAAATGAGCAAAAACGTATTACTCTTCACTTTCCACAGAATGCGTCTACCACTCACCCTTGATTCTGAAAAGACTAAAACCTTGTTGAATCTGATATTCTAAGTGATTTCTTTTAGCCTGAACTAGCACATGCTGGAAGTCTAGCCAACCTAATAAAGAAGTCAGACCACATATTTCTCTCTTCCCTGAGATAACTCCCAACATGAAGTTAGAACCACAGTTCTAACAACAGCTCCCTAAACCAACCACAGGATATGCTGGGATCATCCATTCTGGATGGCCTGGCTACCCCTGAATTCCCCCCACAGTAATGCTTCCTTCCTTACTGAAGATGTATTCTTCCTCAAACAGGCCAGAATCTTCAAGCTTCGTACACCTTCTCATCATTAAAACTTGCTCTCCTGAAAGTACAGACCAACTCATACTAACACGCAATGGAATAATAGGCTTAAGTTTTTAGTAAAAAAAATTTAGTTAAATAAATGATTGCAAGGCAACAAAATAATCACACTCATGAGCTGCTAAGAGAAGTGTTTAGAGACTGGTGAAGAGAAGGAAAAATGAGGGTGGGGCAGGAAGGAGGTCAGAGACCTTTATAATACTCCTAATATCTATCTAATTGCTGTGAATGTGTGGTTCACTCCAGTGATACAGCTACATAGAAGGACTTAGGCAAAGAATTAGGACTGAAATAACATTTGTACAGACTTCCAAAAAGCATGTAAAAAGCCAAGGACTGAAATATTCGAATACAAACCTAGCAGTATATATGGCAATAGAAGAGACTTATATTTAGGCAAGTGTTCAGGCATATTTGTTGAGTAGAAGAATGAAGACAAATTAAATCTTAGAGATATAATACTGCTGAGGACATTGCTAAATGGCAAGGAGCTGAAGGGGGATAACTGGTGGTCACAATTTCCCAAGCTTTCCTGACACACCCAGAGTTGCAGCAAATAAAAACTGACCCCTCTGTAGAGGGTACAGTGCATCCCTGGCAAGGACTCATTGAGGTGGAATTCACAGAAGCTCTGATAGATATGGAGCCATTTCACTTCGTGTACATGTATCAACAGAATTAAAAGCTCTGTAATCACCTTCTGTAAGTATGGGTGCTCTCTACTGGGCTCTTGCACTAGTGACACACACACACACACACACACACATACACGAATACATACATATATCTCACTCGTGTATACTAGGGATCTACTCTGCCTGGGAAAAAATAACAAGAAATACAGTGGAGCTTGCATACAAACCTACACAGAGCAATAAATAATGATGCACTAATTTTGAGAACTACCGATAAAAAGCCCTTAGAACTTAACAACAATGCCAACGTGTTTTGAGAGAGGAATGATAAAAATGTGATTCTGAGGTTGCCTATAAAAACAGAAGTAGAGAAAAATCTTATCTTTTAGATGAGCTGTATTTTCCACATGTAAGAGAAGCAGAGAGCAAATGGATGGAAATCAGGTATCTCAGAAGTCTGTGAGACATGACAGCTATCTCAACATTAAAGTTGGAGTAGAGGCTATGATTTCAGGGGATGCTGAAGAACTGTGGAGTTGTGAGAGAATTTATAAAAATGCTAATACAACTGAATTTAGAAGCCTATGTGAATTTCAGAGGAAAAATATATTTGGATACTAACTTTTCACACAAATCCCTCATGATTCACCTATGATTGCTTTGAACTATTCTACAAGTAGGACTTTCTGATATTTTTCAAACTTGAGATCTTTGAAGTATTCCTTTGATTCTCCTAAGCTGAAGCAGGGTGAGGTGTTTTGAGACCTTTAAACTCTCAGCAAGAAGTCCCAACATACTTCAAAATTTTGGAATGGAATTTGCATTATTATAACAAAGGGAATTTTAAGAACAACTAATGTTTTTCAGTTATTAATGGTCTCTAAGTATCCTGTATCATTCAACTGAGTGTGTGTGGTGGAGGCTGTACTCAAATTGCTGATTGACACAGAAATCAAAGCCAGTTTTCCCAAGAACCTTAATACTTAAATGAAGCAGAAGATTTGTAGAAGAGCACTGTATTAAGAGTTAGGAAGTAAGGTTCAAACCTCATCTCTTCAAATAACCAGCTGTAAAATTTGTATAGACTTACATAGCAATCACAGCTCTCTGGGCTGCAACCCTCTCCATAAAAAGGGGCTAGACACGGGGCACCTGGGTGGCTCAGTTGGTTAAGCATCTGATTTTGGCTCAGGTCATGATCTCGCAGTTCATGAGTTTGAGCCCCACACCGGGCTCTGTGCTGACAGCTCAGAGTCTGGAGCCCCCATTGAGTTCTGTGTCTCCCTCTCTCTCTCTGCCTCTCCCGCATTCACACTCTGTCTCTCTCTCCGCCCCCCTCAAAAATAAACAAACATTTAAAAAAGGGAGGGCTAGACTGAACAACTGAGTCATGGTTCTCAAACAGAGGCAACACTTCTCCCAGAGTACATCTGGAAAACCTATGGGGGGTGTTTCAGTTGACATCATGATTGTTAAGTATTACTGCCATTTGGACAAGCAGGGGTACTAGATAGCCCACAATGCTCAGAACAGTTCTACATGATAAGCAGTATCCTCATCCTACAAGATTTTCATCCTACAAGATTTTCAAATGCCCACCAGGAATTCACATAGGTGTAAAACCTGTTTGCTTGTGATTATGTTTATTGAATCCCAGAAATTGTTTCATATAATAGTAATAATACATATATACATGGGTGTGTGTGTGTGTGTGTGTGTGTGTGTGTGTGTTGGGCATGGTTCTCTGGTAAATTTCTACATCTTTTCTTCTATTTTCTTGATTTAATTATTTTATTTTAAAATGTGTGTCTAATATCTGTATCACTTATAAGTATGTTTCCATTGTTTATTTTTTCTTTTGGTCCCATTTGTCAGTATGCCAGGTAATTTTTTATTGAATGTTGGACATTAGGTTGAAAGTTTGTAGAAACTCAGAATATTATTTTTCTTCAGAGAGAATTTATTTTAGCATTTGGCTGGGATTTAAATTAGGTATTCAGTTACTTCAAAGCTGAGTTTCACTTCTTTATAAGATCTGGTGTATGTCTGTTATTTCTCTCCAATAGTGTTTCAGGGTCTCAGCTGAGGGCCTGCGGAACTCCAATTTTTGTCCCTCAATTACCATAAGAATCCCCAAAATCCTGCTTAGTTCCCCAAATCCCCCAAATCCTACCTCAGCCTGTTGGTAGCCAGTTTGTGCTCAGCTTTGTAGCCTCTCACTATTCTCTGCTCATGAGTTAACCAGTAATATCTTAAGGGGGAAGATGGTGCAGAGTGTGTTCTCTTCTCTCCAGGATCTTGGCTCCTTCGGTTCTGGCTCCCTTGGTAACTTCTGAGATGGTTTTGAACAGTTTTTTTCTCATTATCTGGCTTTTGGTAGGAGATGTCAACTGCCACAATTCAATCAACCATAGCTGGAAGTAAAAATCCGACATGGTTTTGAAATGTACCTAATTTTCTAGGAATGCAACTCTTATGTAAATGAAGGATCACCACACTTTGTTTTGTTCAGAAATTTATTAAAATAGAAAAATCATATTACTGATGACATCAGCAGTACTGGAGTCACCACTACAAAACCTTTTTGCATCAGTCTGCATTTACTACTTGGTATTTGTAATGATTCTGTGTGTACGTGTATAAATACTTAATCAGTGTTCATTTCTAAATGCTAAATAGAAAGAAAATTTTCCTCCCTTAAATCCAAAGTCATCCATTGTAAATAGGTGTCAGTATCTAAACACATTGTTTTATATGCTAGCATATTAGTGCCTGAGCCACTATGAATTCAAAAGGAGATGACATCCTAAACCCCTTCTTCCCACCCTCTCTCCCCCCAGCTCATGTGCTTATTCAGATATAAAAACTCAGAGGTTCATATAATGTTAGTACTGAATGTGAATATTAAGGACAATTCTCTTGAGACCTTCACCTACATTTTCTCACCTAAAAAAAAAGCAGGGCAACTCTAACTGCGATAGCAAATATTAAAGACAGAGCTAGAGCAGCATATGCTCCATGTCCAAGATTAGGATGCAGGGACAAAGGTTCTGAGTTTCCTTTGTGGCTGAGAGGAACTATCTATGCTTCAGACTTTTGAATACTACTAGGCTCAGGGAAACCACCTACCAGGACAAGGATGTACAGAGTATACAAGGAGCAAGAATTGAGGGGTGTATGTTCACTCAGGACAGCCAGAACATATGCCATCCACCTCAGAGAGAACTACAGAGCTGAGGTCCCAGGAGAAGGTTGGGGGAGGGTGGTGGGAGGGATTCCATAAAGTCCACCAAAGCATCCTTTAAGAAGAATCAGTGTTCAAATATCTGCCACAGTAAGGGCCTTGATGTCAAATTCTAATGGTAACAATCAATTAGGATCTTGCCCTTTTTTTCTAGCTCCTCCCCACTGCCCACCCACAGAACCAGAAGCAATAGTTAATAAGTGGAGAGAAAAGTAGAACAAACTCAGTGATGAAACAGGCTATGCCTTGCCCCCTACTCCCACTGCTGCAGGCTATAGAACCTGGGTTATACTTGAACTGGGGTTGGTGGGTACCAGAGTGAACACAAGGGGAGAAGACTTAAACTGTAAACAAAATGAATTTTTTAAAATTTGGATTACATAGGATTACTTAGTATCTAAAAAAGAGATTATTCTGTATTTCGAACTGACCAAAAAGCTAAGAAATTCACCAGAGTATCATTTAGGGCCTTGAAAGGGAGACTCAACCATGTGGATCTAAAGATAGCAGTAGGGAAAATAAAGCTATTTCCCATTGCATACTACTGAGTAGAGCCCCAACACAACAGCTAGAATTTGCCTGATTATTTTGAAAAGTAACATTTGTTAGCAACATGAGTTCCCTATGTTATTCATTATATGAGATGAGATCAATGGGCTTGGGAATTGAGAGGATCTTGAACATACACATTTTTTTAAAATAATTGACATAAGATAAACGTAATATTCTAAGAATTAAAGTTGAAGCAGTTGGTTAAATATTTATTCTCTCCCCTATGTATTAAAAATGTGTAAGATGCTTATATATGCTTAAGAAATTATAATAAATTACAGAAATTACAAGAATGGCACAATAGCCTTAAAATTTTAACTATAAGAGAATCATTCTTATAATGCAAAGCAAAGCAAATAAGCAATTATAAGGTGAATGTTGAATTATTCCAACTCTGAAGGAACTGGAATTGTCAATGACAATATTTTCATGATAAGACATAAAAATTTCCTATACATGGAGAGTCATGGATACATAAGTATCAACTCATGTGATAAATATCTCAAAATACCAGTTTTGCTGCAAGCACACTACAGAAATTCCTATTGTCTCTCCCAAGTAATACAAGATAAACATTGGAATGATCTTGCTTGTTCATTATGTAATAAAACTTTTAAATTCAAACATTCAATGAAATGCCAAGTGAAATGTAACTTTCACACTAAGTCAAGAGCTCAAATGCATGTATCTTTTTAACTGAATGATGACTCTGACATCCCATCATAACATTCTGTAAAAACACTAGGGTGTTTGGGTGGCTCATTAGGTTAAACATCTGACTCCTGATTTCAGCTCAGGTCATGATCTTAAAGTTTGTGAGTTTGAGCCCAGGGACCAGATCTGTGCTGACAGCATGGAGCCTGCTTGGGATTCTCTCTCTCCCCCTCCTCTCTCTACCCCTACCCAGTTCACACACACACTCACTCTCTCTCAAAAATAAAAATAAATATTTTTTTAAAAATATAATAAATGCCATTAGAAAGTAACTTGCTATTCCATAGATTCAGTTTTTTCTCCAGATCTCATCACATCCCTTATGTGCTCAAGGATACAGAGGGCATCACAGTTGCCATAAACACAGAAAACTCTGTGAGGTATCATCACCACTATTGGACCCCAGCAACAGTGGTGAACTAGTTCACCCCTGCAGGAGACTGGACATAGCTGGTAATAAACAGTGAAAATACAGAATGAAAAAAAATAAAAGATATTTAAAAAGGAAAAGAGTCACTAACAATAATCCCCTAATCTAAAATTAAAATTAAAATAAATACATAAGCTCCAAACTTCTTACCAAATAGCAACAGCCCAAAACTTTGGGAAAATCTGCCAGAGCAGGAAAACCTTGGTACCAAAGATTCTATCAGTGACTGAAAATCCCACTATATATTTGTTTATATGAGAACAGTTATTTTTTATTAATTACATTCTGAACAATAATGGCATTTTGCTTAATATGTTAATATTAGCAGGGAATTAAACATAATGGAATTGTGAAGTTGGGGAAACTGATACGGTAATTATATTCGAAGAGCTTTTTGTATTTATTTCCAATATGCTGTAGTTTCTCTTTATACGGTGACATGGAATGATTTAGAATCATAAACTTTATAAGCTTGAAGGAAACATAAAAATAAGTTGGGGAATTTCCTCCAACCTTATTATTTTTTAAATAAGAAACTTAAGCTCCAAATGCGACTTTCTGGGTCACACAATTAATGGCATTTATTCATTAGTTTATTTATTCATCACATATCTGAGTGCCTACTAAGTTTAAGGCAATACCTTAAAGAGTCCAGAGAACACCAAAATGATAAAAACACAGCCCAATCTTCTAAGACTTAGGTACAAAAAGCAGAGATAAGACATTTGCCCACATAACTATAATAACAATTTTTGTATTAGAAGATCAACTAGAATGTGTACAGTACCTCAAAGGAGTTTACAGCTATGGAAAAATCAGAAACAGGGGCAAAAGTTTCGGAAAAGTCAAACATATAGTTGGGTGATAAAGGCTAGGAAGGCTAGGAGAGAAAAACAGGACCATAAGCAGTGGGTAGAGCAGATTAATCTGCCTTGGTTTGGTTGCATCGACAAGGTACATAACAAAACTGGGAGTTAAGCTGAGAGCCTATCATGAAAAGTCTAGTGCATCCTGCAAAGATTGATTTTATTTTGTCAAAACTGAGGACCCAGTGAAGACTGTCAAGCACAGGAGAAACAGTTTCATAAGGAACAGTGCTTTAAGAAAATTATTCTAGCAGCAGAATATCAGATGGTTTAGAAAGTCAAAATCTGGAATGGAAGGTTACTGCAAAAGCCCATGTGAAATAATAGTGCACGATGAGGGTCCTCATGAGGCACTTTAGCTCCACCTGGCTAGGGCTCAATTCAGGAAATGAGAGGAAAGTCACAGGTGGTACTTCTGACTGAAAGAAGGTCCATGAGAGAAAAATTGAATCTGTGGGAGAAGAGGAGGACTCCAATCTGGAATATACCCATAGCGGAGTCCCTATCTGAACTGATCTCTAAAGCTCAGTTCTCTTTCCTCTGTATCACACTGTCTTTCCTAAAAGTTAATTAGGAAATAATCCATTGCCTAACAGTTAACCACAACTAATCCATTCTCTAGTTCTCTTAGAAATTTGGGGCGCCTGGGTGGCTCAGTCAGTTGAGCGGCCGACTTCTGCTCAGGTCATGATCTCACAGTCCTGAGTTCAAGCCCCACATCGGGCTCTGTGCTGACAGCTCAGAGCCTGCAGCCTGCTTCGGATTCTGTGTCTCCCTCTCTCTGCCCCCCCCCCCCGTTCATACTATGTCTCCCTCTGTCTCAAAAATAATTAAACATTAAAAAAAAAAGAAATTAGACCTTGCCTATTTTTCATGGTCTTTAGTAACAGTAAACCTTTATATTTTTATTTAATAAAAATTAATTCATTTTATAAACAAGAGTAATTTTACTATTTTTATATAAGAACAAGCATTTATACAGTGTTTATAGTGTCCCACATATCGTTCTAGGTACAATTTTCATAGAAATCTAGTATTATTCCCACTTTACAGACCAATAAACTGAGGCCCAGGAAGATTAAATACTCTATCTAAGGACATACAGCTAGCACTTGAGAGTTGGGTTCATGACCTGATGCGGTCTGGATAGAGACTCCATGCTTTCCACCACTGCATATACTGCCTCTCAGACCATATACAGCCCCTTTACTCCCGGCTCTAGTCCAACCTCTCCTATCTTTTCTTTTTTTTTTTTTTTTTTTTTAATTTTTTTTTTTTAACGTTTATTTATTTTGGGGACAGAGAGAGACAGAGCATGAACTGGGGAGGGGCAGAGAGAGAGGGAGACACAGAATCAGAAGCAGGCTCCAGGCTCCGAGCCATCAGCCCAGAGCCTGACGTGGGGCTCGAACTCACGGACCGTGAGATGGTGACCTGAGCTGAAGTCTGACGCCCAACCAACTGAGCCACCCAGGCCCCTCTCCTATCTTTTCTAATAGCCTAAGGAGGTTGTGGTGTTGCTCTCTTTACTCTAGCAAAGTGGCAAAAAGTTAATTAGACTTTAATTCTCTCTTCCTCCCTCTCTCTTCTATTCCCATTGCCCCCTTTCCTCTTCCCTCTCCTTTCTTCTCTCCCTCTCCAATTCCCTCTCCCTCTCCAGAGTCCATCTCTTCTTTTTTTTTTTAACGTTTATTTATTTTTGAGAGAGAGACATAACACAAGCAGACGAGGGGCAGAGAGAGAGGAAGACAGAATCCAAAGCAAGCTCCAGGCTCTTAGGTGTCAGCACAGAGCCCTACGCAGAGCTCGAACTGACCAACCATGAGATCACGACCTGAGCTGAAGCGGAATGCTTAACCGACTGAGCCACCCAGGTGCCCCAAGAGCCCATCTCTTCTAATGCTTCACACAGAATCAGAGCTTTCCTCAGGCTTGGGCCAGCACAAACATACAAAGTCATTTTTCACTGGCTTAATCATCACTGGCTTACCCACTCCTTTTTCCCCCATCAAATTGTACACGGCAAAGAGGTAGCGTAATAAAGGGCTAAAGGAATATGGTGAAGTTTCTATGCTCTACATCATACTTTTAATTTCATCATCCTCCCTCCTACCAGTATTCAACAGATCTTTACTTAAAAGTAATACTGTCAAGTGCTTTTTATTAATTCCATACCAACTTTGGAATGAGTGCTATGGATTTAAATTTCACCATGTTCCTTTGTGGTTTGCATAGCAGGGGTGGGGCTGCTAAACACAGCAAGCTTATTAACAAAGATATATTATTTAAAATCTATTGAAAACCATACTGACATGATTGACTATGGATTATTCAATTTTACATACTGTATACGTCAGATAGCTTCTTAAATCATCTCTAGAGCTAGTCTTAATTCCTTAATGGAGAAGAGCCTGATCCTCCAGGGACAGGAGTAATTGCTTTTCTCCCTTTCAAATATCCATGCTACAACAGGAGATTAAATTGAACTTTTGGAACAAGTAGCCCAAACAGACTTATCAGTGGTTGAGCCCTATTCCCAGGTGTTTTTTCCTACACAGCACAAGCTCATACTTCTTATGTTGGTATGGTGACACATGATTAATAGTGTGAGCAATTTGCTATCTGGTATTTCTAATCTCCCTTTTTCTCCTGAAAAGGTTTCCTTAGCTATCTTGCCCTGTTTTTCTTAGGTACCAAAGTTTAAGAAGTCACAATGGTAGATTACATTTGTAAATGCTGTAAAGTACTAAAACCCATCCATGATATAATTATAAATACTCATGGGGGAGTGGAGATAAATGAGAGAACATCATCCCGAACCTCTTGCCTCATGATAGATTCACTGACTGCAGATCATCTGCAAAGGAGACCCACAAAGCATAATAATTAGAAGTTTAAAGCACTTTAGATTCACTAATTATTTAATCCAATCACCTCCCTATGGAGAATATTTAATAACTTGCTGACCTTAACATAAGAAGATTGTCCTGCTGAGCCCTATCCGCCTCCCCCAGGTGTATGCCATGAGTTGCTTTGTTAATAACAGAAAAGAAGTTGAGCCTCTCTTTTTCACCCAAGCCCCCTGTGACAAACAACAGCATCCTCATTGGTTGATAAACCAGAGGACTACAGACACATGCCTTGGCTAGAGATAAGGCCAGGACAATGGACAGTCTTAGGAAGGGAGACAATGCTATTGATTTCATTAGTTCTGTGCACTAATCTGCTTAGCTAATACCACAAAAGACAAATGTGGATGCTCCTCTGTAATAAGTAAAGCTATAAAATTAGTATTACACATTTTAAAAATCTGGTTAAGAGTCACGTGCCTGCTAATCTCACCTTCTCAAACTTTTCTAGCATTGATTGAATATGACAAATTATAACTGGCATTAATTAATAGACACGGAAGAAACCAATCCTGTGGCAGCCTACTAAAGTTCACAGACATTGATTAAATGAGTAGGTACATGCAGGAGGGCAAAGAAGGAAAGAAAGTACACAATCACAAGCAGAAGAAGAGATAGGAGCAACAAACTCAAAGAAGAGTGGAGACAAAACTACAAGTGTGATGAGAAATATCCACATTCACCTGGAGAGGAAAACGAGATTATTTTGAGCTAGATATTGGAAAAAATAGCTTAAATCTGGCAAACTCCTGTACAGATAGAATGTTCATATCACCTAGACTTTTGCAAGAAAAAGGAGACACTATTAATAGGACCACATTAATAGGAATCTATTAACCTGGTAACTAAGACAAATGTTCTTTCTACATGTATCTATGAGAAATGGCTGAACACAGAAATGAAGAAACATTACTCATATATAGAAACACTACTTATGATGGTTAATTTTATGTGTCAGTTTGACTGAGCCACAGGGTGCCCAGATATTTAACCAATCATTATCTTGAGTGTTTCTGTGAGGGTGTTATTGGATGAGATTAACATTTAAATTGGTTGACTGAGTAAAGCAGATTGCCTTCCTTAATGTATGTGGGCTTCATTCAATTGGTTGAAGACCTGCATAGAAGAAAATGGGAACTCCTCCTGCCTGGCTGCCTTGAGCAGGAAATCAGTCTTTTCCAATCTTTGGACTCAAACTGAGACATCAGCTCTTCCTGGGTTTCAAGCCTGCCAGCCTTTGAACTGGAACTTAGAACATTGGCTCTCCTGATTCACAGGTCTTCAGACTCAGACTGGAACTAAACCATCAGCTCTCCTGAGTTTCTAGCTTGCTTAACTCACCCTGCAGATCTTAGGCTTGCCAGCCTCCAAAATCACATGAGCTAATTCCTTATAAGCAATCTCTTTACAAAAAGAGATTGTATATATAAAGTGATGTACATATACATTCTATTGGTTCCATTTCTCTGGAGAACCCTAATACATCAGTAAATAATGTCTGAAGTCATTTTTATAAGGTTACTCTTTCTATAGAGGACTCTTTTTTTCCTCCTGTGCTGGAAGAAACCTTCATTAAAGGTTATTGTGAATTGTCCAATGTAACCAAAGCCTCAGATTTGCTGAACAACATAGAGAAAAACAAATAAAGACAGATTCCCAAGTTATAAATTCTTATATACCATACTTCCTCCTTGGATACTGAAGTGTTGAATTTCATCAATAAGAACAAACAACTAATGCAAAAGCATCTTCTATACCCTCAGTTTCACCCTCAGAATTTCTGAAGTCTCAGAAGTCAGGTGAGAGGGGGTAATTAAACCAGAGGGGCACAATTTGGGGCATGGGTTACCCCAGGTGAGTAATAACCTAAGAGAATGAAAAGAAATAGGGAATGTGGAGGAATCAAAATCGTAACAATGAAGGCTTGCTGCAAATTTAAAGGAAGGCCAAGGTTGAGGTAAAGTCAGCATGAATGGCCATAAGGTAGCATGCAAAGCAGCTCCTTGAGGCCTGGGCTAGAAGAATGGCTTTCATATGCAGGCAAATTGTTAGTTGTAGAGTATAAGTGTGTGGGAGACTAGGAACTCTTCCTTGTCTTCCTAACAAGGAATTTCCTGCAATCTAGCTGCCAGAGATTGGGAGTGCTCAACAGTTTGGGAGTTAACAGGACGTGGGTACAAATTCTGGTTCTGCAACTTTCTGTGTGATCTCGATTAAGTGGTTTATTCTCCATCAAGCTCAATTTCCTAATATGCAAAATGGGTTTACTGCTATTAGTTGTTGTTTGTCTCTTTTGAGGAAAGCATTGCCTGCTCTTTTAAAAGGCCAGTATCCCTGGAATGGATGCCACTTAGAGTCACCAACTCCTTAAGTCAGCTCTAGTGTTCTATTAATTCCATTATAGGAGAGAGCAGAGAAAATGAGAGTACTTGTGTGTATGCGTATGGGGAAGAAGGGTGAATTAAAAAGGAGGAAAAAGATAAAACTATTGAGAGGGGCATACTAATTTCAACTATTACTAACAAACAATTTTCCTTGGATCCAGCCCTATTTGCCAAACACTCTGTGGGCAATAAACATTGACCAACTGACTTGCACAAACTTTTTGTGAACAAGAAATCCTTTCTGGAGTCAAGAACAATGTGTCTGATGGAAGAAATAAACCTAATGGTGAACTGCCGACCCTTCACCTTCATGCCTGGGTCTCCTCACAGAGTCCTACAACTAAAACAACCCATCACTTTAATGCACTAGACCATCCTCACGAAAGGCATAGAGCCATGTTTTCTTGCCTGCAGGACTAGAGTTCTGTATTGCTTCAGGATATCCTTCTTCCTAAAGAGTATTTTCATATTATCATTTTTGTATTTTATCATGTGCCAGCAAGGACAACAGCCTTAAAAATCAATTTGCACTCTTTAGCTCTTAATAAAGATTTTTATTTACAGTAATACCCTTCAAAATTTTGGCACACTTACCCCTTTATTGAAAGGCCAATCTGAATCTATTATTTTATGACTATAAGTGGTTTCATTTCCCTGAAGTAGAATGACGCTTGCTTTAAATGTACAGTTGAACATGCGAGGCACTTAGAAAATTTAATTTAAAAGCCTTAGGTAAATGGTCTCTGGAATGAGCTATTTGTATCCTGAACTGTCATTAAAGACAACCTGTCATAAGTTCATTCCATATTTCATTTTATAACATAAGTTCTATTAAATTTTCATAACAAACTGATAAGCACTGCTAATATCACTTCCCTTTCAAAAGTGTACCTAAGCCACAAGCAGTTTTCTTCTTAAGAAGCCTTACTCAAAAGTAGATTTTCTATCAGTGTCCATCATAGAAGCCAGGCCTGTTTATGAACCTAAATGCAAAAGTAACAGAAGAATTATCCTACCAGGTAAGGACCTTGGTCTATCCTATTTCATATTCAGTCACTGATAATGGAGGCAAACAATGAGTCATTCAGAAAGGCCTGACCTACCTAACCTAACAATGCTTACCAGAGACATGAGCTCAATAAATTACTAACTAGGTAAATTTTTTATTTCATTTTATTGGTCCTACACTTTCCTTGAGTTTCAAGGATTTCCTGTAGTACCAACATGCAATTTGGCAAATGAGTCTACATCAACCCATCCAACCCTTAGTCATACTCTCTATCTATCCCTGCCTACCATGGTTATATTTTTTTTCTTCTTAATTTTATTTAAATTCATGCTAGTTAACATATAGTAATATACTTTCAGGAGTAGAATTTAGTGATTCATCACTAACATATAACACCAAGTGGTCATCCCAACAAGTGCCCTCGTTAAGGCCCATTGCCCATTTAGCCTATTGCCCTACCCAACATCCCTCCACCAAACCTCAGTTTTTTCCCTGTATTTGAGAGTCTCTTAAGGATTGCCTCCCTCTCTGTTTTTATCTTATTTTTGTTTCCCTTCCCCCATGTTCATCTATTTTGTATCTTAAATTCCTCATATGAGCGAAGTCATATGATATTTATCTTTCTCTGACTTATTTCACTTAGCATAATATACTCTAGTCCCATCCACGTCGTTACAAATGGCAAGATTTCATTCTTTTCAATCACCAAGAATACCCATTGTGTATATATATATACCACATCTTCTTTATCCATTCGTTGATGGACATTTGGACTTCTTCCATAATTTGGTTATTGTTGATAGTGCTGCTATAAAGTTGGGGTGCATGTGTCCTTTTGAATCATCATTTTTGTATCCTTTGGATAAATACCTAGTAGTGCAATTTCTGGGTAATAGAGCAGTTCTATTTTTAAGTTTTTGAGGAACCTCCATATCGTTTTCCAGAATGGCTGCACCAGTTTGCATTCCCACCAGCAGTGGAAAAGTGTTCCCCCTTCTCTGCATTCTTACCAACATCTGTTGTTTCCTGAGTTGTTTCTTGTTTTAATTTTTTTAATGTTTATTTATTTTTGAGAGAGAAAGAGTGTGTGGGGGGGGGGGATGCAGAGAGAGAGGTAGACACAGAATCCAAAGCAGGCTCCAGGCTCTGAGCTATCAGCACAGAGCCCGATGTAGGACTCAAAATCACAAACCACGAGATCATGACCTGAGCCGAAGTTGGACACTTAACGGACTGAGCCACCCATGTAACCCTTGAGTTGTTAATTTTAGCCATTATGACCTGTGTGAGGTGGTATTTCATTGTAGTTTTGATTTGTATTTCCCTGATTATGTATGATGTTGACCATCTTTTCATGTGTCTGTTAGCCATCTGGATGTCTTCTTTGGGAAAGTGTCTATTCATGTCTTCAGCCTATTTCTTCACCGTATTATTTGTTTTTTGTGTGTTGAGACTGACAAATTCTTTACAGATTGTGGAGACTAATCCTTTATCCAATATGTCATTAGAAAATATCTTCTCCCATTCCACTGGTTGCCTTTTAGTTTGGTTGATTATTTTGTTTGCTGTGCAGAAGCTTTCCATCTTGATGAAGTCCAAATAGTTCATTTTTGCTTTTGTTTGCCTTGCCTCCAGAGACATGTCTAGTAAGAAGTCACTGTGGCCAAAGTCAAAGAGGTTGTTGCCTGTATTCCCTTCTAGGATTTTGATGGTTTCCTGTTTTACATTTAGGTCTTTCATCCATTTTGAGTTTATATTTTAAAGTGAAATATATCAAAATAAGCTGTTGATTAAAATTAATTATTACTTATGTAATAAGCCACCATACTAATTTAAACTTTTAAAATATAAGGAAAATAATCCAAAGAAGGTACATACTCTGTTTTCATATAATTCCTATACAAACCTCCTTTAGAGCCTGAAAAAAATACAGTATTTTCATTATCTCTGTCAGTAGTCTAGATGTTAGAGCATATCAAATCCAGTCATCCATTTGGGTTCAAAGAAAGCTCAAAGCTATGTAGGATTAAACAAAATAACCTCTCTAGCCATATTTGGACATATGGACTCAATGAAAGGGCTCATTTTTCATGGTAATGGGGAAAGCATACAAGTTTGATAAAGACCAAGATTTCCTTGGAAATCTATGTCCATAAGCAGTCTGCCTACTTGGAAGCTGGCATGTGGATTCTATGTACTTCTTAATAAAAATCTAAACTAGAGAACTTGCAATGTCTATCATGAGTAAAGTACTACTTGGCTCACAGTGACAGATGTTCCCAAGTACATAAGAAGCCTAACCTGAGCTCTTTGTGGTAGCTATATATTTAAATAAATACAGTAAAATATAAAGTATTTTTTTGCCTAAAATTCAGATGAGATGGAAATTATTTCATTTTCTTAGATTAATTTTGACTGCATTTTTTAAATTTCTGACTTGGAAATTATGTCAATAAGGGAAAGGGGAAATTTGAAGATGAAAAAAAGAATGAACTAAATGGGAAAAAGTTAAAAGAAAATATCAAAGAAAGAAAATATTAAGAGGGGCACCTAGGTGGCTCAGTTGGTTGAGCACCCAACTTCAGCTCAGGTCATGATCTCATGGTTCATAGTTCGAGCCCCACGTTGGGCTCTGTGCTGACAACTCAAAGCCTGGAGCCTGCTTCACAGTCTGTGTCTCCCTCTGTCTCTGCCCACCCTCCCCCCCCCGCCCCGCCACTTGCACTCTGTCTCTCTCCCTCTCAAAAATAAATATACATTAAAATTTTTTTAAAAAAGAAAATAGTATGTAAGAACATTGGTAGAAGAGGTAAATACTACTATGGACTATGGAAAATGCCCTGCATTCTCTTTCAGAAGACTTGGTACTGCTTTCACCTCGAGAACAGTGGTTAAATGACAACAAATTATATCACTGTCAGTCACAAAATGTAGGCTTTGAATCAGATCAACTTCCAAAGGTAAAAATAACTGTGTATGAATGTGTGTGTGTATGTGTGTGTGTGTGTGTGTGTGTGTATGAAGTGTGTGTATAAATACATATGTTATATACATTAAAATGTTTTAAAACATTATTATTGCTGGCTTTCTATTTTGAAACTTCAGAAAAATTTATGTAAATGATAGAGAAAAGACTATATAAAACAGATCATACAGCTTCTCACTCAAAAAAGAATTTTATGATTTCAATAATCACCAACTTTTCTCCATACCAACATGTAAGTGAAAACAAAAGAGACACTAAGAAGGATCTAAATGTCACATAGAATTTAATATTTTTGACCTGTATTTGTAGCAATGCCACCTGTCAGGATTTATAGGATGCCTCTCAAAGCACTTTCATTTACTTTCTCATTTTTCTTTCCAACATTCCTGTGATAATTTTAGAGGATAAGATTAAAAACGTGTTTTTATTTTATAATTGGAGAAATAAGACAGAGTTTTAAGGATTTATCCAGTCATAACCAGCTAGTGCAAGATAAGAGTTAGATTTGGCTTCCAATTTGTAGTACAGTGCTCTATTTTATAAATGGTAATAAAAACTTAGTATTTCTCTATGGATTATCATGCAATTAACTCTATACAATTCTTACAGCATTAGTTGAAATGTTTATCTGAAGTGCCTGGAACAAGTTCACACAACCATTAAGTGGATGAGATAAGATCTAAACAGATATCTTCTCATTTTAAGACTAATGCTCAATTATTCCAGAAAGTATTTTATCTCTATGGTTGAATTAGGCCCAATATACCACTTTTTGTCTTTTGTCTTTATTAAATATATCTCTCCCAAATGAGACAGATTATTTTATATAAAGGGATGGAATACTACTCCATATTAGTTAAAAATATGGGCTCTAGAACCAGATGGCATCACTTACTAGCAATGTATGCCTGGTTTAATAATTTAACTTATTTGTACCTTGGTTTTCTCATCTGCAAGTGGGGATAATTTTACTACCTACCTCATAGTGTTGTTAATGTAAATAAATTGCTAAGAACAATTTCTGGCATATATAAAGTTCTTGATAAGTGAGTTACATCAAATCCATTACCGGTGTATAAACACTAGAAGGCAATAACAATGCATGCCACATACACCCACTGCTTATGACGCACCTGTCCATTTCAGGTACTGTGGTAAATCTAGCTATAGATTACCCTCAAGAAGCAGTTCACTTCTCCCTTTCTTGCTACTTAATGACATCATGAATAGCTCAGCTTTTAGAGAAGATTCCCAACATTCCCTGAAGATAAACTATATTAACAGTAACTAATAGAATGTACACAATTTAGAAGTATACTATATCCACATTTCTCCTGAGTTAGAGCAAGAATTTTTTAATGTTTATTTATTTATTTTGAGAGAGAGAGAGAGAGAGAGAGAGAGAGAGAGAGAGAGAGAGAGACTGCACAAGCAGGGGAGGGGGAAAGAGAGAGAGGGAGAGAGAGAATCCCAAGTAGGCTCCATGCTCAGTGCCGAGCCCAATGTGGGGCTTGATCTCACAAACCATGAGATCATGACCTGATCCGAAATCAAGAATTAGATGTTGACTGAGCTATGCAGGCACCCCAGAGCAAGAATTTTGACAACCCACCATAGAGATATTGGTGAAGCATTACTTAGGGTAAAAAATTTGCATTCTGCCAGGTGTCATGGATGATAAGAATTCCGGACTGGCATGAAATACTAAAGGCTTAAACCATTTGAGTGGCTTGGTGTTTTTTTTCCCTTAACCACAGGAGATACAGAAGATAAGAATATTTAAGAAGCACTATGTTAATAATAGCAAAAAATGGTTATAATCAAATACTGAATTGATTGAGTAGTGTTTAGGTTGCGTATGTGCACAGTTATAGCTATATCTTTGTTATTGAAATGTACTACTGAAAATCTGAAACTGAAACTACAGTTTATAAATGCAACCTTCTACATACTTGCCCCTATTAATTATGTAATTTATTATTTCACAAGTTTTCCTAAAAATGTAATTATCAGAAAGAAAAGAAATAACAAAAGTTGGTAAGAATGTGGAGAAAAAGAACCCTCATACACTGTTGGTGAAAATATAAGTTGGTACAAACACTGTGAAACACAATATGAAGGTTCCTCAAAGGATTAAAAATAGAAACACTATATGATCCAATCATTCCACTACTGGGTATTTACACAAAGAAAACAAAAACACTAATTCGAAAAGATATGTTCAGCCCCATGTTTATTGTAGCATTATCTATAATAGCCAAGATATGGAAGCAAACTTAATGTCCACTGATAGATAGTATTTATCCATATCTTGGCAATTATACAGATAATGCTATGATAAACATGGGGGTGCACATATCTTTCCGAATTAGTGTTTTTGTTTTCCTTGTGTAAATACCCAGTAACGGAATGACTGTATCATATATACATATATATGATACATATATACATACACACATACATATACATATATACATGCAACAGAACATTATGCAGCCATAAGAAGGAGGAGGTCTTGCTATTTGTGATAACATGGAAGGACTTGGAGGGTATTATGCAAAGTGAAATAAATTAGACTGAGAAAGACAAACACCATATGGTTTCACCTATATGTGGAATGTAAAAAAATAAACAAAAAACAGAATCAGACTTATAAATACAGAGAACAAACTGCTGGTTGCCAGAGGGCAGGGATATGAGGGGATGGGCAAAATGGCTAAAGAAGAGTAGGAGATACAGGTTTCCAGTCACAGGATGAGTGAGTCATAGGAATAAAAGGCACACCACAAGGAATACAGTCAATGATACTGTAATAGTGCTGTATAGTGACAGATGGTAGCCACATTTGTGGTGAGCACAGCATAATACACAGAAAAGTTGAACCACAATGCTGTATATCTGAAACTAATGTAACACTATGTCAACTACACTCAAAAAACATTTTTTTAAAATAATAACAATCAGGGTGTAACACTACAGACTGTATAGGATTAAACAGTAAAAAAAGAAATGGTAGGTACTTAGAAGGCATTATAAAAACAGATAAACAAATGGCAAAAATGTCTAGAGTATTTCTACAAGAACTTGATTTGTTGTAGAACAAAGAATGAAAGAAAGGAGACAGAGAGAGGGAAGGAAAGGGAAGGAATAAGAGAAAAGAAAGAGACAGGGAGAGAAAGAGGCAGGAAGAAAGGAGAAAAAAATATCAGACCCCATATTTTATTTTCCAATACTGGTATATTTAATATCTAGCTATTAATTAATTATATCTACTCATTTAAAATACAGACAGTAGAAAAGTAACTTAAATTATAGTAAGCCCATAAAATGGAACATTAACATTAATATAATGGTTTTGGAGTATATTTAATGAATATCTGTTTTTAATTTATTTTTAACAAGTATGGTTGACATATATTAGTATCATGTGTATGACAAAGAGAATCAACAATTATATACATTACACCATGCTCACCATGATAAATGTAGTTACCATCTGTATCCATACAAAGTTATTATAATATTATTGACGATATTCCCTCTGCTATACTTTTCATCCATATGACTTATTTTATAACTGGAAGTTTGTACCTTTTAATCCCCTTCACCCATTTTGTTTACCCTCCACATCCTTCCCCTCTGGCAACCACCAGTTTGGTCTCTGCATTTATGAGTCTGTTTCCATTTTTTTGTTTATTTCTTCATTTGTTTTATTTTTTAGATTCCACATAAGTAAAATTATGCTTTTGGCTTTCTCTATCTGATTTATTTCACTTAGCATCATATCCTCCAGGTCCATCCCTATTGTCACGGATGGCAAGATCTCATTCTTTTTATGGTTGAGCAGTATGCCATTGTGTATATACACCACATCTTCTTTATCCATCTGTCTATTGATGGACACTTGGGTTGCTTCCATATCTTGGCTATTGCAAATAATTCCTCAATAAACATAGGGGTGCTTATCTTTTCAAATTAGTGTTTTTATTTTCTTTGAGTAAATACCTAGAAGTGGAATGACTGGATGATATGGTATCTCTATTGTTAAATTTTTGAGGAACCTCCATACTGTTTTCCATAGCAGATGCACCAGTTAACATTCTCACCAACAGTGCGTGAGGGTTACCTTTTCTCCATATCCCCTCCGACACCTGTTACTTGTTATCTTTTCAATATTAGCCATTCTGACTGGTGTGAGGTAGTATGTATTTGTGGTTTTGATATGCAGTTCCATGATGATGAGTGATGTTGAGCATCTTTTCATTATCTCTGGCCATATGTATATCTTTGCAAAAATGTCTATTCAGGTCCTCTGCCCATTTATTAAATCAGATTTTTTTGGTGTTGAGTTGTAGAAGTTCTTTATAGATTTTGGACATTGACCTTTTGTCAGAGTATTTGCAAAAATATTCTCCCATTTAACAGGTTGCCTTTTCATTCTACTGACAGCTTCCTTTGCTGTGCAACATCTTTTTATTTTGATGTAGTCCCAAATATTAATTTTTGCTTTTGTTGCCCTTTCCTAAACAGATCCAGAAATATATTGGTAAGGTCAATGTCCAAGAGATTACTGCCTATGTTTTCTTTCAGAGTTTGTATGGTTCCATGTCTTATATTTAGCTCTTTAATCCATTTTCAGTTTATTTTTATATATGATGTAAGAAAATGGTATAGTTTCATTCTTTTGCATGTAGCTATCCAATTTTCCCAACAAAATTTATTTGAGAGATTGTCTTTTTCCATGGTATATTCTTGCCTCCTTTGCTGTAGATTAATTGACCATATAAGTATGAATTCATTTCTGGGCTATTATGCTCCACTGATCTATGTGTCTATTTTTGTGCAAGTACCACACTGTTTTGATTACTATAATGTTGTAATAAAGATTGAATTCTGGGATTATGATACCTCTCCAGCTTTGTTCTTGTCAAGATTATTTTGGGTATTCAGGTTTTTTGTGGTTGCACACAATTTTAGGATTATGTGTTCTAGTTCTGTGAAAAATACTATTGGCATTTTGAAAGGCATTGCACTAAATCTGTAGGTTGCATTGGGTAGTATGGACATTTTAGCAATATTAATTCTTCCAATCCATAAATATGTTATATCATTCTGTTTTTGTGTCATCTTTAATTACTTTCATTAATGTCATAGTTTTTAGAGTACAGGTATTTTACCTCCTTGGTTAAATTTGTTCCTAGGTATTTTATTCTTTTTGATGTAGTTATAAATGGGATTGTGTCCTTACTTCTCTTTCTGATAGTTCATTATTAGTATGTAAATTGCAACAAACTCTGTATATTGATTTTGTATCCTATGACTCTATTGAATTCATTTATTAGTTCTAACAGTATTTTGGTGGGGTCTTTAGGGTTTTCTCTATATAGTATTGTCATCTGTAAATAGTAAGTTTTATATCTTCCTCATATTTATTTTTCCTATCTGATTGCTGTGGCTAGACTTCCAATACTGTGTTGAATAAAAGTAGGGAGAATGGTCATCTTGTCTTGTTCCTGGTTTTAGAGAAAAACTTTCAGCCTTTCACAACTGAGTATGATATTTGCTGTGTGTCTGTCATATATGGCCTTTATTACATTAAGATATGTTCACTTGATATCCACTTTGTTAATGGCTTATGTTATGAATGGATGCTCAATTTTGTCAAATGCTTTTTCTGCATCCATTGACATGATGATGTAACTTTTGTCCTTCAACTAATTAATGTAGTGTATCATATAGACTGATATATAGATATTGAACCATCCTTATATCCCTGAAATAAATCCCACTTGGTCATGGTGAATGACATTTTTCATGTATTGTTAAATTCAGTTTGCTAATATTTTGTTGAGGTTTTTGCATCTATATTCATCAGGGATATTGATATACAATTTTCTTTTTTTTATATTGCCTATGTCTGGTTTTGTTATCAGGGTAATGCTGGTCCTATAGAGTCAATTTGAAAGTTTTCTTTCATCTGTTTTTCAGAATAGTTTGGAAGACTGTGTATTAATTTTCTTTAAATTTTTGATTAAGTTCACCTGTAAATCCATCTGGTTATGGATTTTTGTTTGCTTGGAGTTTTTTGGATTACCAATTCAATTTCATTACTAGTAATCAGTCTACTAGAATTTTATATTTCTTTTTTATTCCATCTTGGAGGATTGCATGTTTCTAGGAATTTATCCATTTCCTGTAGGTTGTCCAATTCATTATTGTATAATTTTCTGTAGTAGTCTCACAATCCTTTGTATTTCTGTGGTGTCAATTGTAACTTCTCTTTCATTTCTGACTTTGAGTCCTCTTTTTTTCTTGATGGGTTTAGTTATAGGTGTGTTTATTTTGTTCATTTCTTCCAAGAATCAGCTCTTAATTTCATTGTTCTTTCCTATTGATTTTTAATCTCTATTTCATTTATTTATACTCTGATATTTATTATTTCCATCCTTCTACTAACTTTGGGCTTTGTTCTTTTTCCAGTTCCTTTAGGTGTAAGGTTAGATTATTTGTTTGAGATTTTTTTTTGTTTCTTGAGTTAAACCTGCATTACTGAGCTTTGTCTTAGAGCTGCTTTTCCTGTATCCTAAAGATTTTAAACTGTTGTTTTCATTTTCATTTATCTCAAGGGTTTTTTTAATTTCCTCTTTGATTAAAATCAAGTTTACCCATTGGTCTTTAGTAGCATGTTGTTTAGCCTCGATGTGTTTGTGTTTTTTCTTTGTATTTGGCTTCTAGTTTCCTATCTTTGTGGTCAGAACAGATGCTTAGTATATTTTTAATCTTCTCAAATTTATTGAGACTGGTTTTATGGCCTAGCATTTGTTTTACCTTGGAGAATGTTCTATGTGCACTTGAAAAAAATGTGTATTCTGCTGTTGTATGGAATGTTCTCTCTCTCTCTCTCTCCATATATATATATATATATATATATATATACACACACACACACACACACACACACATATATACACACACATACACACATATATATATACACATATATGGTATGTGTGTGTGTGTGTGTGTATATATATATATATACACACAAGCTATATATATATATATATATATATACACACACAAGCTATATATATATATATATATATATATA